>NC_142934.1:42191707-42209207 GCF_046866305.1 Octopus bimaculoides
GTGGTATGTTCGTGCATGTGTCTGTGTCTGCCTCTATGTGTATTGTTGTTCCATTGTAGTCAAGTCTTTAGGCTAATGACCATAATGGTCTGGATTTAATTCTCACGCAATGCGGCGTTTTCTGTCCTTGAGCAAAGCTTTTTTCAATATTCTTACCTGAAATGATAGCAGTAGCTGAGAGTTAAATGTGCAGCAGGATGACATATTATACATATTCACTATAGACACTCGTAGTACATATATATATGTATGTGTTCGTGATCATATATGCACATACGCGTGTGATGGATAGATATAAGTATATATATGTGGGTGTATAGGTGTGTTGGTGTGTATGTATACTGTACATGCGTATGTATTTGTGTATTTTATTCCTAGTCGCTTATACCCTTTGGAAACTAAGATAGGATCAATTGTAAAGCGCTTGTTTAATCGAGACAGACATACACATATGCTATAGACACTCATAGTGCATATGTATGTATGTATGTGTGCATAGTTACATATAGCTACATGCATGCGTGCGTGTGTGTGTGTATGATAGATAGATATAAATATATATATTTGTGTGTATTTTTTGTATCATCAATAAAGAGCAGGTGTACTATAACATTTCTAACTCCTAGCCATAGACGAATTCCAGCAACCAGGTCTACAACTACACAGTCACTCGAATTGCTAGAAATAGTGAGCTTGATTTCTCTCAGATCACATTCTATTGCTCTTAATACAAGAAAGTATTGAATGGTGAAAGACATGGATACATGAAGTACTGGATGATAGCAGGTGAAACATATGTTATATGTTTGCTCACCCGTACTTCACCTTGGGTTAAGCAAACTAACTTCCTTATTAGTTCGACCCGTCAGCAGCAGCAGCAGCAAGCAATACCAACAATATCAACAACAAAAACACAGCCGGCAAAACCTATAACACGATAACAACAACCACAACATGTGGGTCAAAATTAATATTTCAACATAAGGTAAGTACCATGATCTACAGTGTCAATAACAAGAACTAAATCATCACATAGAAGTCGCTAACACTAACAGGCAACGTCACTAACGCCAGTAACGTTGGTTATAACTACAGATATAACAATATCAACCACGACACTGCAAGAACACCATCATAACCTCCGCCAACACAACCACTATCAGCATCGCACTTGTTCTACCACACCATTACAAGATCATCATCAACAAAAACAATAATCGGCACTGCATTGATGATAGACAATGTATCTAGCTTTTGTTATATTTGGAGATGATCCCAGTTTAATTATCCACATCCACTATATACTAAGTCTTCACATCAACTGGCAGAATCGTTAGCGGGCTGGACGAAATGCTTAGCAGTATTTCGCTTGTCGCTAAGTTCCGAGTCCAAATTTCACCGGGGTCGACATTAACTTTCATCCTTTTGGGGTCGATAAAATAAATACTAGTTGAACACTGGGATCAACGTAATCGACTATTCCTCTCCCACCAAAATTGCTGCCCTCGTGGCAAAATTTGAAACTATTATTATTATTATTATTATTATTGTTATTATTATTATTAGATTTCTTTATTTTCTACTATGATAGAGACGCGATTAAAATTAAGAACTGAGAAACGAAAATAAAACTTTCGAAATAGCAACGCCGCCATAACTTATGTGTAAACCGTGAGCGTGCTTTCAAGGGAGATAATCAGAGAAAGACTTGAAATTCAACGTAAGATCGTAATACATCTTGTAAAGGAAATATAACAAATAATCCAGAATCCTTTTCCAGTACTGGATCGATCCTAAAATTTAAAGAGTTCGTGCCAGTCATGAGGCCAAACATCCCTGAAAGATTCATCCGAATTCATCCAGCAGTTCTTGTGTTATCTTGTCCAAGACAAACGAACAAACAAATGCAACTGCAAATAATATCTCCGCTTTCGCTAAGACGGTGGTGATAATAATAACAACAACAACAACAACAACAATAACATGCAGTACCCTGATACAATACCCTGCCCTGATGCAGTACTATGCCCTGATACAGTACTGATGCCCTGATGCAGTACCACGCTTTCATGCAGTACAAGGTAGTGGACTCCCATTGCTTGTTATCATAGGTGTTTGGAAGTGTTATCATGTAAATGTCTTGTCTTAGTATAAATGTTGGCAACAGCAAATATTCTACTCAGTACCACAGTCTTGCTTATCGGTTGCTTGAGCTTAACCAGTTGAGCCTGTTACTTTGTGGCTGAAGATATGTGCATCTCTGATCGCAAGCAGAAGTAGTGGGGGATCATCATAGTTATGTGTCGAGGGAATTATTTGGGGTTTGAATGATTCACCTTTGAAGAAAACTTCTAACTGGGTCCCCACCTGCAAGTTCATACACTGTTTATCGTAATATGAGATCACCATGTCGCGCACGTATGGTTGTGGGGCATATTGGGCTTATTTGTACCCCAGTGTCACTTTGGTGGTATGCATTGTTGTTTAACTCAATAATAACAATCCTTTCTACTGTGGTATAAATTTGAGACATGGGTTTAGTCAATTACATAGATATCAATGCTCGACTCTTATTTATTTTATCGAACCTGAGGGATTAAATGGTAATGTTGACTTTGGCGGAATCTGAACTCAGAACCCACTGTCGGAAGAAATGCCGCTAAGCATTTCGACCGTGGTGGTAAAGATTCTGCCAGCTCAATAATTATTTCAAATTATGTTAAAAGCTAGCAATTTTAAGAGTGGTGGGTACGTCGATTACGTCGACCTGGTCGTTCGAGTGGTACTTATTTTACAGATTTTAAAGTCAGTTTCGTCATTTGCTTGAAGGTAAACAGGAGATATTACAGTAAAAGGAAAAGATAGCTAGAAATTTCATCGAATTTTCATAAAATTTCCAACACCTACATAATCCGGCATCAGTCATATTATATATCACCACGTGGTAATCAAAATCAATAAACGTCAGTCACTTTATGTGATATCACGTGGTATTACCATATCTAAACAACAACATAAAAAAAATGCATCTCGCGTTTTTGTTAACATGTGGTTCACAGTAGGTGATCGATTAAGAATGTAAGAATGTGTCTAAATATGCAATGAAGGAATGTCTTTGTGGTGATTGTATCCGCTAGAAACAGCAGCGAAATCCTCTTTCTGAATTCTTGTTCCACCAACAGTAAAAACGGTCATACACTAACTGTTGCACCCGTTGACTCCTCAATTGTTAGAACAGTCATGGCTAGAATGTCTTTGATCAACGAGGTTGATCTCAAGCTAAATAACAACATAAAAAAGATCAATAAAACTATCATTAACGTCAATGACAACAATGTCGCATTTCATGTTTATTTTTGGGTTGTACTTTTTCAGTCCTATGGGACACGTGATTGCGTAAATCAAACACAAAAGGCATTGTTGCCATGCTATTCTGTCATTTCTTTTATAACTGTGATTAGATTGCGCAATGTATCTTTTATTTCTTTAGAGGTTAAGCATTAATTTCAAGTAACTTGGCTACTAGTTCAATCAGCTTAAATTACCACTCAAGATACATTCAGAAGTATATGGTCCTCACTTAATAGCAAATACTGTTTATGGCAATTGCTAGAATCCTTCTACACCATATTAACTTGTGCGTAGTTCTGCCATCCTACTAGACTCAACACAATATTGTTCTATGTATTTTACTATATACACAATAGTAAACTACGTAAAGCCTTCAATTTCGACAATAAGTAGAGTATACTTTATTCTTTATTGTGTATTGTCGTACAACACACTTTTTACACTACAGTAAAGTGTTAAAACTCTACATTACAAATATGTATTATGTACACTAGGGAAAAGTCAGTACAATCCAACAATAGATCTAGTTATTATATATCTAATATATACGTATAGTCCCACATTAAAAATGGGTATCATACAAATATATTATAGTAAAGTGTGTGTAGTCCTACAATATCATTAATTACCATATATAATTGAGCACAGACCGTGCGTTCTGCATTTCTACTTGGTGCAATACGCCGTACAGTAATTGTCTTTTGTAAGCCTACAATATTACTAATATTTTCACATGCAAAAGAGGCAAACTTTTACATGTACGTGCTCAGAAAAAATATTTACATCCCGCTCTCTCATTTCCCTCCATCTAACTTTTACCAAGTCATGTCCACCTTCTGTAAATCATTAATAAAATCATATATAAATATTTCATTTCCAGTCGACATAACTATTATGTTTCCATCCGAAGCCAAATAATTTTGTCCTAAACAACATATTAATTTTGATCATTTTCTGATTGATTTGAGTGATGTCTCTTATATAAAAGGTCTTCCTTATATTTTGCCATATGGAAATCAAATATGTCGTTTGTTTTAACGTAAGAAACCTAACAAGAGCTCAATGATAATTTGGAATGTTTGGATAAGTTGTCAATGTGATCAGCTTGCAACTACTTACGCGTCTACACATTAGTCAGCTGGTGACACTATCACACTAGTTTCACCAAGCGTGTATTATTTCTGTACCTAGGTTCCCCAACACCTACAGACAACTCTGGCAGTGATTTCTATTCACAACGTTGTGCATTGCTTTTCTCTTAGCTTATATATATATATATATATATATATATATATATATATATATATATATATATATATATATATATATATATATATATATATATATATATATATAATTTATTTATTTAGTTAGTTAGTTAGTTATTGCAATCAACTTCTAATAACAACCGAAGGAACAGCAATTTCGGTAGTGTTCTTAATTTTACCGTATACGGTTTCTCTGAAAATTATACAATCAAATCATTAATGAAAGATTAAATCACTCAAATCATTAATGCTAAAAATATTAAGTTCGAATGATTGGGTTCATGGCATTCATTGATAATCTGGTTCCGCCTAAACTTCTCTAATAACTACATATAATTCCTCGTAGAACGAGGAATATGAGCAAATGTCTTGCTTGAATACAATGCTACATCAACAAGCTGTCACACAGCTTATAATCAGAATTAGAGTCCAACTTCAGTTATATGATAGATCGCGGCAAATATTTGTCTAAGACTAAATATTCTTGCGGGGTTTTATACTTCTCGTTATCAATGTGAATGATAGTATGGCACATTCAAAGGCTTGTTGTGTCAAGAAAAGGGGAAAAATCATGATGCGTTGTTGAAATTTAAAAGAAACGGATCTAGAAATAGGCAGCACGACATAATCTTATACAGTCTATATTAGGAGCAGTATTTCGCCATACAACACAATATGCCGCTTCGTATAATTCAAGACAAAACTATAACACCACCGTAATAGCCAAAATGTTTCACACCACATGATTTCAGTATCAATCTGAGAGATGTCAACCACAATGCATTGTTATGTCTCGAACATTGAAAATCATATCATATATTAGTCAGGGGCAAAATGTGGCCCTCGGGACTTTCTGAATTGCATGACAATATAATGTTACTGCGAAATATTTGTAGTCGTGTGGCTCGCCTGATGACAAACAATGTTTCATTTGGCCCGCCTTTAGAGAAAGCTTATCAATGCCTGTCCGCTGATTCCAATAAACTGTCTTACCAAGGACACAATGCTGCATACTAGATTATAGATCATGCAAAAAATATTTACTCCACATAATATAAAGGTAATTTGAGTAAAATGCATTTAAAGAAGAAAAAAAACGAGAAAAGAATCAGTGCTTCGACTATATATATATATATATATATATTTATACACACAGATATACACACACGTGGCAACAACAACAACAAGGAATACATTGTAGAAAATTCTTCATGTACACCTTAAAAATGAAATAACGTAGCATGTGAAAAACATTACAACTATTACTACTACTACTACTACTACTACTACTACTACTACTACTACAACTACAACTACTACTACTACTACTACTACTACTACTACTACTACTACTACTGCTGCTACTACAACTGCTGCTGCCGCTGCTGCCGCTGCTGCTAATACTGCTACTACTACTACTACTACTACTACTACTACTACTACTACTACTACTACTACTGATTCTTAAACTTCTATAGATGGTGATGCTTTTATAAATCGGTAATCAAACAATTAAACTCACCACCAGTTTTATTAAACTACAAACATAGGCTTCTGTTTATATATACATATATATTTACTTACAATCACATGTATCTCACAATTGCTCGCACACGCACACAGCGAGACAATATATAGAAATGTGTAATTTAAAAACCAAAAACGCTAATTCCATTTAAATAGAATATAGAACTCACCTGTACAACGAACCGATTGTTAGTGACTTCGAATTTTCATACGCTGGTAGACTTGTTGGAGAAATGTTTACCTCTTATGCGTCAACGTGCGTGTTTGTCTCTTTTAGTACACACCACACACCCACACACACGCACACACTCACAAACACACACCACACACAAACACACACACAAACACACACACACACACACATATCACTCTCACTCTCTCTCTCTCTGTATATATATATAAAATGGCTAAAAAATAATCATATAAATATACATAGCTACATTCATATAAACATATATACATATGTATGTATGTATGTATGTATATGTATAAGTTTACTATTCTGTTATTAGTAGATCAAGAAACAAATATGATCCCTCGAATGAGGGATAATTAACATTTACTATGCACAGTATTTAAATAACAGAGGCTAATAGTTTCATGCTGTAGAAATACCATAATTCGGCATATGTATATATTATGTTTTGTCACTCCAAGCAACGCAGGAGGGATTATAATTCCAGTACATCAATATACACGTTTCCAATTATTCAGCTACGGCCTTGAGACAATTCTCTCTTGCAATAGCTGTTTATTTGAATATTCCTTGTCCTAAGAAATTATAGTTATGAAGAAAACGCTTATATTTATGTTCATATATATATATATATATATGTATGTATGTATATACATATTTGAAAATTCTACACGATTAGGTGAAAACCGCTTTATTTATAAAACATGACATTAATAAAAAAATCTGTAAATGCACAACCATCCAGATTTCTGAGTACCTTAATTTTTTTCTATAATATAATTCCTGTACATCACCTCCAAACCTTCCAATATATATATATAAGTTTATATATATATATATATATATATATATATATATATATATATATATATATATATATATATATATATATATATATATATATATATATATATATATATATATATATATATATATATATATATATATATACATATATATATGTATATATATGTATAATA
This sequence comes from Octopus bimaculoides, assembly GCF_046866305.1. Lineage (NCBI taxonomy): Eukaryota > Metazoa > Mollusca > Cephalopoda > Octopoda > Octopodidae > Octopus > Octopus bimaculoides. The sequence goes on from NC_142934.1 coordinate 42,199,030, forward strand.
GAGAATATTGTGCGAACCAAAGTGCGAAACCGGCTGGTTCGAGCTCATGCTAACATTTTTTTGCCCAGCTCTCGCTGGAATTCACCGGCCGTTTTAAACACAAGCAAATGATGTCACTCTAATAATTGTCCTCGTGAAATTGATTTCTTGCTTAAGTAGCATTTTAGAAATATTATATTTTAATGAAGTGTGATTAAAATATATGGGAATATTTAAAAATATTAACATCCGTGGGCGTTTCTGTGTGTTCTTTACGTCAATGTTTTGGTTTTAACACGCACACACACACACACACACACACACATATATAGAAAAATAGATATTTATACATGCATATATATATATATATATATATATATATATATAAGTATACACACACACACACACACATATACGCTTTTACGCTTTTACGCTCTTACTTGTTTCAGTCATTTGACTGCGGCCATGCTGGAGCACCGCTTTTAGTCGAGCAAATCGACCCCAGGACTTATTCTTTGGAAGCCTAGTACTTATGGTATCGGTCTCTTTTTCCGAACCGCTAGGTTACGGGGATGTAAACACACCAGCATCGGTTGTCAAGCGACGTTGGGGGACAAACACAGACACACAAACATATACACACATATATATATATACATATATACGACAGACTTCTTTCAGTTTCCGTCTACCAAATCCACTCACAAGGCTTTGGTCGACCCGAGGCTATAGTAGAAGACACTTACCCAAGATGCCACGCTGTGCGAAGGAACCCGGAACCATGTGGTTGGTAAGCAAGCTACTTACCACACAGTCATTTCTGCGCCTATATATATATATATATATATATATATATATATATATATATATATATATATATATATATATACTGTGTGGCGTTATTATTTTTCTATAATAATGCCCTTTATATAAATATAAACGAATATATATATATATATATATATATGTACACATACAAACAAGTATACTTAGAAATATATATATATTTATCGATGGACAAATACATACACGCTTGTATATAGTTATATGTACTCAAACACATGCGCACATATATGTGAGATATTAGTATCAACGAATGTATGTATCAGTATGTATACGTAAACAAATCTATCTACCTTCCTACCTGTCTATGAGCACAAGTATTAGAGTGTAATGAGGGGCGATTGATTTGAAATCGATTTACTAATATTTAAAAATCACTGCAAATTGAATTGTTTATACGCTGTGCATATGTGTTTATAAGCATCTCGGGTGTGAATCCGAGGATATCCTTCAATATTTCAATAGCACGACATAATTAGTCTTGCAAATTTTTTGTGATATTAACATATCTGTTGGCCTAATAAACATTATAAAAAATAATTTCCATTGGATTTCCTATGAGAAAAGTCATTAAAGCAAAGACAAGAAGCAATAAAATTAAACACGCGAGGAAATGAATATATTCTAAATCTGAAGAACAGAATGGAATTTTAAAATATATGAAATCGATACCAACACATTCACACATACACACGTACACACACACACACACACACACACACACACACACACACACACACACACACACACATATATATATATACATACATATATATATATGTGTGTGTGTGGGTGGGTGTATGTATTTCTTGTGGTTTTTATAGTTTCCATGTAATTTGCAATAGTACCCTCCCCGATATCCTAGAGAATAATTGACCATTAGTTGGCATTACGTTGGGTAATAAGACGATAAATTTAGCTATATGGGACAAAACAGTATCCTTGCTGTAGAAGAGATACGAGGAATGTTGGATAGCGTATTTCCATGCATGTATGTTGTATGTATGTATGTATGTATGTGTGTATGTATGTATGTATGTATGCATGCATGTATGTATGTATGCATGTAGGTATGTATGTATGCATGTACACATGCATGTATGCATGTATGTAGGGATGTATATATTTATGTATGTACGTACGTACGTATGTATGAATGTTTCTAAATATGCATGTATATTTGTATGTTTGAATGCATGCATGGAATTACGTCAATTTTTGAATCAATTTCTATATTTCTGTCTGTCTCCTCTGTATATATTTATATAAATATATGTACATATATATATATAAATATATATATATATATATACATATATATATATATATATATATATATATATATATATATATATATATATATATATATATATATATATATATATATATACATATATACATATATATATATATATATATATATATATATATATATATATATATATATATATACATATATATATATATATATATATATATATATATATATATATATATATATATATATATATATATATATATATATATATATATATATATATATATATATATATATATATATATATATGTATGTATGTATTTATATACATAAATATGTATGTATTTATATACATAAATATGTATGTATTTATATACATAAATATGTATATAAATACACACACAAAACTCACATACATATATATTTGCATATATGCTAGCTTGTATGCTCGCATATGAATATATATAAGCACATATATTTATGTCTGTATACATGCATGTATGTGTATATATATTTATGTATGGATGTTTATGCCTTTGCACATTTACATGCATGTCAGTAATGAATTACCTGACGTGAGAAATGAACAGCACTTCAAAAGAAAGGTTTCAAATCATATTTAGAATAGGGGCTAATTGCACGAAACACACCCACTCCTATATGAACACATATCCACAGTTATGCAGATAGAAACACTGCGAACGCAAAACAACCCACACACATCGAAATCCACAGAAAAAAATGTTTCATTAAAGCTCGTACGTATTTATTGTAAATCATTCCTTGCAAGAGACTGACATTATAAATGTAAATATGAGTATGAATATATGTGGTTGTGGGTGTGTGTATGTCTGTGTATATCTATCTATCTATCTATATATCTATCTATCTATCTATATATATATATATATATATATATATATATATATATATATATATATATATATATATATATATATATATATATATATATATATATATGTATATACATACATATGTGCATACAGGCATATTTACACATGCACATTAGGACTCTTGGATGTATGTGCGTGTATGTATGTATGAATGAGTGGATATGTGTGTATGTGAGTATGCATGAATTTATGTATGTAAGTATGTGAGTATACATGTATGAAAAGTAATATATGTGCCTCTGGATATATTTATGAGAGTGTCAACCCCAACCAACTATGATTGATCACTGATGTGTACGTGCTTCAATAATAGCTACGCTATGTCAAACAACGAAGAATTTGGCGTCTTCATTCACAAGTGATCCTTGCTGTACTATTTCACACATTTATCTGTGTGTAGGTCGGATGCTAGTCTACTGCTGTATAACATCAGCCGAATGTTATCGTGATACATAGTCGACTGGATGTTTTTGTAGTCGTCAGTAAACGCATGAACTGGTCAGGAAGTGAAATGTAATAAATAGGAAATAATCATGAATATATACACGCAACAGGTTATTCCTAGTTAAATAAATACGTACATAGATAGGGTCTCTTTGTTGATATATATATATATATATATATATATATATATAATCGAAATTACAAGCAGTAAAGTACGTTCGTGTGTGTACGGACATGTGTATATGTATGCCTGTGTGTGTATACATATTGAAACAGGGACATATATATATATATATATATATATATATATACTTACATATATACATGCATGCATACATACATACATACTTGCATAAATAATGATATATATTCATATATAGAGTTATAAGTATATACATATATGAGTTTACTCATACATATATATATGTATGTGTGTGTATTGATATAAATGTGTATATATGCCCATACATGATGCGTGTGTCCATGCATATATACATATAGCGTACGTGCGTGTGTGCATGTGTGTGTGCATACATATATGCACAGACATGCACACATACATGTCTGCACACATACATACACACATGCATCCATAGATACATACATACGTACGTACATGCATAAATATATATATACATACATACATACACGCATACACATATACATCTATATGTGTTTTAGTTTAGAATAATATTTTCTATTTTATGAGAAATTTTCGCTGCTACTTCGGATGTAGCTCCTAATTGCCTCAAGAAACCTTGAAAGCTTTGTCAACATATACTGTGTACCCCAAAATATGCAGATGACATTCTCCGGGTTGGCACTGAATAATTTCAGTTTTGATAATTCCTTTAGAAAGAATATATTTAAAACATGTATTGGAAGACATGTATATAGATAGACATTATAGACATATGTATATATATATATATATACATTATGTAGAGACATCTACATACATATTTATGTATGTAGATGTATATATGTGTCTGTATATATATATATATATATATATATATATATATATATATATTTATATATATATATATATATATATATATATATATATATACCGGGACTTACTTTTTAAGCCTAGATCTTATTCCATAAAGTTTTGCCGATCTGCTAAGTTACATTGACGTAAACACGCCAACACCAGTTGTCAAGCGGTGATGTGGAGGAGGAACAAACACAGTCACAAAGGCACATACACATAGATAAATACACACACACACACACACACATGCAGACATATGTATACGATGGGCTTGCCCAACGTAGCATGCTGTGAAACTGAATCTGGAGACATTTGGTTGGGAAGAAATCTTCTTACCACGCAGCTACGCCTACGCTTATATATATATATACACCGTGTCGCAAAATTAAGGCTACGAATATTTTTCAATTTTGCCAAAGCAAAGTATTGTTATATTTCGAGGCTGAGCGTTGCAATGCAATGGTAGAGGAAATACTACCACATTTATTGGACATGACTGCCTCTGTTTCGAATCACAGCAAGAAGTCTAGCTGTTAATGCTTCACCTGAGGCACGCAGTTGTTCTTGCGGTATCGAAATACATTCTCGGCGCAATTTTACCTTCAAAGCGTCAAGCGAAGTATCAGGAGTGGACCAAACAAAACAATTCAATGGTTGAAGTCGGGGTTTCTTGAGGGGCATAAATCCTTGTCTATGAACGACGAAATTTTTTACTGAATCCAGTGTTGTGTCTGTTTGGCGCTGTTGGTGCCTAGTCCTGTTGGAAGATCCAAGGTGTGCTTTGAAAGTGCTCATTAAACTGTGGAAGCAGTTCAGCTTCCAGAATGTCGCTAATGTATCGCTGGATCTTAATTTTAACATACGAAGGCACAAAACGAGGTGAGATGTTCCAGTGGCTGCCACAGCCGCTCAAACCACTAACTAGATTTTGCGGTCGATTTATGCGTCTACCCTTGACGAAGCCAGATACACGCCACATTCGGTCATTCTGGTGGTTTACTGTTTGTTTGATGTCAAATTTCATTTTATCAGTGAACTCCAGGTTGGGCAGCAATCTAAGGCAGGATAAAACGACGTCTTTCCAGTCTCATGGCCTTATAAACTTGCGTGGGTTCATGCTGGTTGATAATCTTGTAGGGGTGGGTCCCAAGATCCTCCTTCAGATACATCGATGTTCTGCTTCTTTTTGCTCCGGTGGCCTGTTTTCTGGCGGAACGACGAGGATTTCGCAGTATCTTTTCTCTGGTACATTTGTTAAGCTGAGGGTCCGCACACTTCTTTTTCGGTCAAATCCTGGTTTATCAGCAGTGGAAGAAGTCTCTTGAAATTTCTGTTTTCCAAACTGTTGTTCAGTTAATTTTAAGATTTTTGCTATAGCTATATTACTTTCGCCTCCTTTTGTGTTGGGCTATGATTGTATTTTGATGTATTGCTATTGTCTAAATTTGTAAATGTGAATTTATTTAGTCTGAAACACAAAGAAAATACATGAAGCTTTTATAATGATATATAATTTTCCTATTTTATTACATTTATTGATAGTTATTAAGGCCGGAAACTTCGGTCGCCTTAATTTCGGGACATCTATATATATATATATATATATATATGCATGTATGTACCCATGCATACATTCACATACACACACACACACACACACACACACACACACACACACACACATATATATATATATATATATATATATATATATATTATGCACACACAATCAATTTAGTGTCCCAAGTCTGGATGTAGTCCAAAGTGAAATATCCTAAATATGGATATTCTATCGCTGACATCGCTCGCTTCTCCAAGATTGCTACCATCTGCTGAGGGTTTGAATATATCTTGCCTCTGAAGGGAATGGGCTGGTCTTTGTGGTGGGACCCAAATTATGTAAATATATGGCTTCCTTCGATCTACTTCGCGATAAAAAAATCCACATTTTTGGAGTAATTGTGCAGATATGTTTTCCTGATATGATAGGTTTTTACCTTGTACTGATGAGAGAGAGAGAGAGAGAGAGAGAGAGGAGAGAGAGAGAGAGAGAGAGAGAGAGAGAGGAGAGAAAGAGAGAGAGGAGAGAGAGAGGGAGAGAGAGAGAGAGAGAGATGAGAGAGAGAGGAGAGAGAGAGAGAGAGAGAGAGAGAGAGAGAGAGAGAGAGATTCACAGTGGTAGTGAATTTGTTTGTCATTAGCTGTCCCTGCTTTCTTAGAAATGTTACCAATGGGAATAATAAGGTGATAGTTGCCTATTTCAGACAGGCTCCATTTCTTTCGAATGGAATACATTGAAACGATTCTTGTTGAGAGTGAGAAACAATAGAGTTTGGTGAGTACAGGACCAAGTTGCACTGCTTAATGTTTATGTAGACTGAAAATATCGTTTGTCAAAAGTGTTAGGCTTGTTAAAAAAAAAAGTCGACGAAAGCATTTCTGCATTTGACTTCTGTGTCAGAGACATTCTGACGTGAAGAGATACGTTTTGGAGGGAAGTGATCCGCTATGTATTATGTGAAGCTATATACAAAAAAAAAAAAAACAAAAAAAAAAAAAAACAAGGATGTATTTGGGTAGTTTTTGCCGCAAGGATACATTTTAGGGAGCCATCATTGTGTTTAATACAAAGCAGGGATTCTGCAATTCTGCAATAATGGTAGCGGCGTTTTGGCAGGAGATCAGAATGATTGGCTCTCGTTTTCCAGGCCAGTGTGATGAACCAAAGCATCATTTGCATAACGGGTTATGTTGCGGCCGGTGTTGTGCTGGTGGGCAGACTCTAATTTCTTTTAGAGGAGAATGAGATTATCCAGGTATAGATTTACTTGTTTTGCCTGAACAGCTGTAGCACGAGGGGCGATTGCAGTTAGGGATTTTTATTTACTTCAGATATGGAATATAATAACCACATGTTTTATGTACATACATATATACATATATGTATATATATTCTCGTTCTCACCAGAGATTACTGAGGAAAATTTTGTTGCAACTGTGGTATAAACAGATATGTCCGAGCCCCTAGTAATCAAGTAGATGAGTCCAAGAAGGGAAAATGAGGAAAGAATTGTTTCCAATGCTTGCATGATATTATAATTTTCGGTCAGAGTGTAGCGGGTTAGAATATTTCTCCAACCATGCTATCGAATAACTTTTCCAATGGCTCAGTTCTTTAGGTTGATTTTTCATCCCAGTCGACACTGACTGAACGAACCTACACTCAAATGAAATAAAAACTATTGCCATCTCTTCTTACTTAACTGTCCCATCCACCATTCATGATCGCATTCCCATATATCCAAGAACAAATTCAATCTGAAACAGTAGTCTTAAACATAATAAATGGTTGTAATAAAGTCGTTGATACAGTTCATATACTGCCACTTATTTTATCAATCACTAATGGATATTGCAGAACGTTAAAATAATACTAAACTGTCGGGATTTGAAATCTCCTCCTTTATCCACTTTATGATATTGATTATTCGACTAAGTACAACATGATATAAGAAAATATGATCATATAGGCTTGGTGATGCAAACGATTTTTGTCTCTTTCACTTTCTGTGTTCACCCTGTCCGTCGATCTGGTTTTCGAATTGTGAATGGTGATGCGATGAATATATCCTTTTTATAAAATGCTCTTTTTGTCGCACATATGTATCCTAAGACCAAAGGTTGAACTTTCGTAATGACGATGGGACGCTTTACAGCAGATCTCATCTCATAGCAGGCGGGCGGTTTTTGCGTTTCTTACAGGGATGTGTATCAGCACTGCACTGCGTACGCTATGAAAGACAAGTACAATCAAAAGTAATGCTGACAAACCTGAAACGAGATAGGTGTATGGCTATAGAAAACCTAAATGAGAAAGGAGTTTCAGATAAGAGTTGTTTTGCAGGAGGAGGGTTTGAGACACTTGGGGAAAGTAGGACAGAGGAGAGAGAGAGAGAGAGAGAGAGAGAGGAGAGAGAGAGAGAGAGAGAGAGAGGTGAGAGGAAGTGGGCTAGCATATCTGGGGATCAGATATTGTAGAGCGTTTCTCAATCATTCAAAGGAATTTAATTTTATGTAACGTGGTAGTTCAAAATCTATCCATTTCATATTTTATACTTACAACACACAGCTCACTACTTCCCATCCCAGCTATTAAATCCCACTGTGTCACACTTATAGCATCAGTAAGCCCAAATACATGGTACATAACATAATATAAGCAAGGGTTATTTTGACTTCGATCATATCTCTGGTATCCTCACCTCAAATAGATCGGTTACATCATTCAGAGTCAAAGTCCAAGAATATAGAATTTCTGTATTGAAATGACCTGAGACGTCATGACAAATGTCACTGTATATTTATGGTGTTCCCTTTACAGCAGTTCACATCTATTTCCAAAAGAAAACAGAAATAAAAATCATTCACAAAATTACAGAGATAGCGATTTGTATACGTACATCTTTCTTTCATAAAAACGTCAGCAAGATCTGTCGTATCGCTTCCGATTAACCCACTATACAAACACAGCATTTAAGAAGTAACGTTTCACTTTTCATTAAAAACAAAAAAGCGTTTCATTTTGTTTTCTGAAGTACATAGTCTTCATGAAAAGTCATTGGGATGGAAAGCATTCGAATGATGTTGAAACCAGGACTTAAGCACAAACTTTCATCACCACTGAATCATGTGCATATCATTTCAACTGTTCACTACATGCCAAAATAGACTCATCTTGGTCAGGCATGGGCTATATTTTCTTCGGGAACCTATGTTAGCTTTGACTCGTCTTTCAGGTGAGTAGTACACCTAAAAGAATTGACGGTAATTGTTGGTTAGTCCGAACAATTTAGAAAGTCCTGCGGACAACAACTTACCGATGACTGTTCTAGGTGGTCACACCATCTACAAGAACAACAACGAAATGTCAGAGGAAATAAAAATTTAGCTTATTGAAATAGGATAACGTAGGATTAGTTTTTCTGTATATATGAGTAATATGGGATTGTAACGGCTGGGATGATTTCGATCAAGTCTGAACTGAGATTACTCAACCAAAATAGCATCAACACGACTGTACAGGATCTCTTATCAGCAATCTAGGTTCTGCCGGGCAACATAAGACGTATTTCAGTAGAATGTACACTTACACACAACATATTCGCAGACACAATACAGTATACGAACACATACAGAATTGAAACTCACACTTATACAATAAATGACATATTCGCATACACAATAGAATACACAAATGTACAAACCCAACAGACAGCATACAGAAAGCCATAAACCAGAATGTTATGATACTAATATAATATCGATAACTTAAGACTTAGGATAACAGTTTTAGGCATTGAATCATATTCATACGTAAATACATACTAGTGTGTATATGTGTGTGTGTGTCTATACATATATACATACACATACACAAACACGCACACACACACAGACACACATATATATATTATATATCTATATATATTTTTTTATTGGTTTACCTGTTTCAGTCATTTGACTGCGGCCATGCTGGAGTACCAGCTCGTAGGGATTTTTTGTCGAAAAGATCGACCGGAGGACTTATTTTTTAAGCTTTGTACTTATTTATCGCTCTCTTATGCCGAACCACTAACTTATATGCACCAACACCGACTGTCAAGCTGTGATGGGGTACAAACACAGACACATAGACAAAAACACACACACATATAGGACAGGATTCTTTCAGTTTCCGTACACC
>NC_142934.1:42221707-42226707 GCF_046866305.1 Octopus bimaculoides
TATTTGTAGGATATGTGTGGTGGTTCGTGGCAATTTTCTCATGATTATTTGCGCTTCATATTATTATATACGATCCATTTTACGTTTCCTTTCAACATTACCTTCCAAAAAACAATCCTTTTCTTCATATCTCTGGAAAGAATCGCAGATAGAAGTCCATCGGCCGCGGTTAGCCCCATTCAACTGATGTGGGACTCAATGATCGAGATTGCTGAGGTACCCAGGTCAATGCAGATGGTTTCAACAACCGATTTGGATATTTGGGGAATACCTGCAATCATTCTGGTCGTATAACGGTAGTTGACATCACTGTTAATCCGGTTTGGCCTGCCAGAATGAGGTGTGTCTCAAACAGAAAAGTTGCCGCATCGAAATCATGAAAACCACTTCTGGTACACGGATTCTATAACAGCATTCTTATTCGTATACAACGCATAATAGATTCCAGCAGGTTTCCGCTGCTTTCTTGAAATAGTGTTCGTTCTCTTTCGCAATTTTCATGGTGATCTCAAGTACGCAAACTAAAACCTGCCTCGTCTCAAGTATCTAATGACTGTGTATGCGCGAGGGACAGACTGAATTTTAGCAACTTATCAGAGTGCGTGAAGTTTAGTTTCAACAAAACCCGAACGAACTATTTATGATGTGTTAATCCTGTAACGAAAGGACGCTAATGTCCACCGATTTAAACATAAGCATCGAGATCAAAAATATCAACAACTCTTTGCAATCAGACACCACGTCAAAACTTTACAGACGAGTAAACATTTAAATAATGATGAAGTGAGATCATAGAATTACATAATTACAGTGTAATTAGAAGACTGTATCATCTTGTCGGTAAACGACTTATCTATTGTCTATCCTGCTTTCTGTCCTCTCTAAGGAGATGTGTAAATAATATCCGCCATGACACTACATTAAACATCTGCACGTAGACAGCAGGATTGAGAAATTTGCAAATTATTGACAAGTGAATTTACAGAGGGATGAGTCAAGATTGGTTTTCAGCTTCCCATATTCCCGTAGTTTAAAGTAAAGCGCCCCGATATATATATATATATGTGTGTGTGTGTGTGTATGTGTGTGTGTGTGTGTGCGCGTGTGCGTGTGTGTGTGCGTGTGTGTGTGAGTATGCCTCCGTATGTGTTTATTCATAAATACATCATCCATGCATATACACACACATACAAACGTATGACGCTGATCCATTCGTGACCGAGAAAAAACATCACTAGTCATTGTCTATTCAATATGCCAGCATCAATATCCATGTATTAGGTTATTGCATGATCCTTCGGTTTCATCGAGTTCACTGCTGCAGATTCCGGGGCCCTCCTATTCGACGAGGAATTGGATAGTAGCTTTACCAAGGATTGCGCAACCTAAATTTGAGGTCCGATATGACTTGCACTGTGCTTCAGAAAAGTCTTCACTCTGCTGACATGATCCAGAGACAAACCAGTCTAAGATATGCAGTGCCAATATATGTCGCAGGCTCAGGAATGTAGGAGTGCAAGCAAATTATTCCCAAAATGTGCAGTGCCATTCCTTGCATATTTGGTACATAAAATATGTACCCGTTCAAGATTTGGGTCGATATAATCGATTCAACCACTTCTCCGGAATCTCTGGCCTTGCACCAAAATTTGAAACCAATATATAATTGCACATGTTTCTTAGAATGATGTGTATACTGCATCCGTTGACGCTATCAGTAAAGTTAATGAAGTGAAAGAATATTTCTACCAGAATTCCAAAGTTACTAAAATCGGGTCATTCCTATGTAACCTATCACCGTTTTAGTACCAACTTTTCGAGTACAAGACTGAACTCTTCAATTGATTCACAACCTGGAAATAATAATTAACAATGCTACGAGTAAAACATAAATTTCACATTAGCCTAGACATTGACGAGTTCTAGGTAAGATGAAGGAATGGACAGTTGTCTACAATGACTTGGCGTGTCGTATTGTTTTACTCAGAAAACACTTTGTGACCACTAAAGGACAAACTAGTACACTATTCGAATACTTAAAAGTGAAACAAAAGTCTGGAGAGTAGATGAAATACAACTGAGTATATTTTCTGATAGTTCAGTAGTTTCATGTAACTCAAGTGCAGGTGAAATAATTTCGTTACTAGTTTACATGACGGCCATATAAAACGTACACACAAGGCGGAATATACAACCCACCTTTGATACAACTTGTTTCCAAGAATGAACAATGACACACATTCGTGTTTGCACATAACTCATGCATGTAAATATACAGAATTAGTCATCACCCAAATGCAATCAATTGCTAAAATAACGGGTGTAATCATTCTATGAGAACACTTATCTTTAAGCATGCATTTGCATATGTACTCACATTAACTTATTTAAATAATCCTAATCCTTGCAAAAACTTAAGAGATCGGCTTTTTTTCTTCTAAACATTTTAACAAAATACATCGTATATATATATACCTTAATATCAAATATGTATATATACAGTACATAAGAACATATACACGTATACAGTCGCATACATACATACTGGCATAAAAAGCATACACACACATATATACAAAATATATACACAAATTCATATGCAAATACACTTAAACACGCACACATTCATAGACAATTAACAATGTACGCTCACATAAATAAATACACTTAAGGAGGTATGCATACACTTTCAGAAATACACACACACACACACACACACACACACACACACACACACACACACACACGCACACAGACACACACACACGCAATATATACAGAAACACATTCACGCACACACATACACACACATATACGCACACAGCCACACACACATGTATGTACAGAGAGACATAGACATAGAAATCAACTTTAATATACCAAGAAATTTATCACTGACAACGTCAAAAGTTTTAATAACAACTATTTATCAAAAACACTTCTCAAACAGCGTCCTAGTGATCTATCTTCATTGTCGTGTTTTCGTGTTTATGTTTTATCATAGTGTGTTAGTGAATATGTGGGTGAATGTTTCCATGGCTGTATGTGTTCCTCTGTGTCTGAATGTGCTTTTGACTGTGTGAATGTGTTTATATGCGACTGTGAATTTGTGTATGAACGTATGCGTTTTTGAGTGAAAGACTGCTGTATATTGATTTTCTCATTTGTTTTTAATACTGTTTTGGCACAGTGTTCTTTCGGAAGGGGATAATATATTCGAATGATTGATCGAAGAGATGTATATGTTATACAAGACTGGTAGACTTATGCTTCAAGTTCAAATTCTGCTAACATCGTAATTGTCCTGAAGCTTTGTTTGGTTCAAGTTTTTTCATATATGGAATTAGCCTGACATCAATGCTTCCCAACCACGATTTGGTCGTTTTGCTGTGTTATAATAATTATATCTTACAGTACATGATCAATTGTTATACTTGCCATGGGTTTTCTTCTTTTCTTTGTTCATCAGTTGATTGTCTCTTTGACTTCTCCATCCGCATCTCCTTTACATATAGAATATATAACTTGACCAAGCATACTATCTTTTTCCAATGTAAAGCACATACAAATCGTTTTGAACACTGATTTCTATGCGGTAGTGACAAGACATCTGCGTGTAATTCACTGAAGATTTTTCAACTGATAATAAACTTGCGTGTAAATTCTTTGATTCAGAAAATACCATGAATTTCGGTGGGGGTTATCTGGGATGAACAAGCACCGCAATTAAGTAGATTTACTTCCTAAATGATTAGGAACAGACACTATTTCATTATCAATAGACTGAATTAAGTTCCTAACTTGTCAAGGAATATACATGACACAATTATTTCAGGGCCATTGTACTTAATATTGTTTGTCAAAATCTGTTTAATTAACCAAAATTACACCACTTAGAGGGTATAATTTCAGTTCTTTAATGCTTCATTCGGGTCGGAAAAAGCTGGGAGCGAGAATTCAGAAATCTACAATTAAACTGAGGTATGCAATGTTGAAGAAGCGTATATTTTTGAGAGTGCTGTGACGATCCCGGATAATTTTACGCTGTATTAGTAGATCTACCGAACACAAGTCATTTTAGTAAATCATTGTTGTGAACAATAATCAGTCAGTATACAATTTGGTCTGCTAACCAAATCGTTCCATGTAAGAGATATGTTCTTTTCAAGTTGACTTTTTATTCCAAGAGATAAAAGGAAAGCAACTACTACAAATCCTCGTCGATGATAATTATGTTGAACAATAGTGATGGCTATCTTGATCAAGAAAACGAAGGCTACCGTAGGTCACCTTATAAACAAACCGATAAGGAGATCAACACCACAGCAAAGCACCCCTCAAACGCTGGCCCACTAGCGACCTTTTAAAAATAGCTATAACAGTATTTTTAAACCAGTCGTCTTTGATTTGTACAACAAACACATGAGATGTTAAAGATTGGGTTCATCATCGCTGGAATAGCTTTCATCAGTGTAGGACTGTTGTACAACAACTACAATTACACACACGTTATAATAGAGTAATTTTCTTTAATGTCGAGTTCCAAACCAAGAAAGAGACTTGTATGTAGATACTGGAGCTGCTGAAATTGACAACTAACTATTCGTCAAATCAAAATATACATCGCACCACATTATGCATTTCAAGCCTGTCTTCAGTGCGGGTTTGATATGGCATGTCTAGAAGGCGAGTGGATAATACAAAGGTAATGTTAAGTTGAAATGTAGAGACATCTGCACAAGCATGGGTTGTTCGATTTCATACTAAGGAAATAATTACTGCTGAGTAGACAAGGAGGGGAGGAAAACAACGGAACGTGGTGTAAGGAGGAATTGATATCACGTGGTAAGGAAAGTTACTTGTCAAAATTCTTGATGAAAGTGCGATCTGATAGGAAGATACCGATCCAACAGATGAGGGAGTCAGAGAAAGAAAGAGAGAGAGAGATAGAGGACGAAGGGGAGAGAGAGAGAGAGAGGACGAGAGAGAAAGAGAGGGAG
>NC_142934.1:42231707-42246707 GCF_046866305.1 Octopus bimaculoides
TCATATGCTCATACTACTAATATATATGTGTAGAGTGGTGGAATATTCTCTTACACTGTTATGTCAATTTATGCTCTCAGTTCAAATCCTACAACATCCTTCATTTTTTCTTCTTATCTATTTGTTATGGGATTAATAAAATCCAGTTGAGTACTTAGTTGAAAAGAATTGAGTAAACGCCTTCCTTCACAATTGCAGTACTTTTATCTAAATTAGGAACAGCATGACGGAGAAATGTTTATCAGCATATCGTCTATCTTTTAGATTTCAGTTCAAAATTCCCTTGCGGTCAACTTTACTTTTCATCATTTCAAGGTTGATAACATAAGTAGCAGCTGAACACTGAAGTCGAGGTGATCGATTTACCCCCTCCCAGAAATTGCTGACCTTGTGCCAACTTTTGAAACCGTTATTATTATTATTATTATTATTATTATTATTATTATTATTATTATTATTATTATTATTTTTATGAATTTTTCTTCCTCCGTCAATTTTGTTTCCATTTCTTGCCCGCTGTCTTCCCGGCTCCTCGGCCAATCAAACTAAACACACACATGATTTTTCGTTTTCAAAATCAAATGAACTTATGTGAAAAAGCAAAAAGAAAAAAAAAATACGTGGGCAATAATCATTCTCACATCGACAATCCTCTTCTCAATATGTGTGACGTAACAGTTAGAACAATCTCTTCTATTCCTCACTAGGAAAGTAAGCCAGGGATCATTCTCAAATAATATTCACTTGGTTTTTTGATCATTTCTAGTGCTCCTACAATCACAGGTATTGTAAACGCCTCGAGATCCCGTATTTTTTTTTCAATTTCAGTGAACGAATCTTTATAATTTCCAACTTTCTCAAATTCTTTGATTTTTTTTTTACCAAGATATTATGATCACAAAGAATACTCATTAATATTATTATTATTATTATTATTATTATTATTATTATTATTATTATTATTATTGGGTGAGAGAGCAGCTCACATCATCAAAATGACACTGGGGTACAATTATACGAAGCCCAATATACCCATCATGATTACCCGTCTGATAAGGGTACACCAGGCACATCCATCACAACAAAGAGTGTGACATGGTGATCTTATATCAAGATAAAAAAGCGTATGCCCTTGCAAGAGGGGCTCAGCTAGAATTTTCTTCGTGTTGACTAGCCCATCCCGCTCAAAAGGTCCTAGAATAAAGATGATGGACGAAACACCCATGTTCCCAGGGGTACATTATTTAAACGCCCAAATAATTCATCTTAACATATGGCTATGGTATCCCCTCCACTACGTCTGTTCGAGATCAGAGAAGCTCATATCGCCAGCCATGAAGGCACATGCTCAACTGGTTAAGGTCAAACAATCTGCAAGCAAATCTGGAGTATTGAGCAGAATATTTGCTGTAGCCCATCTTTTATACTTAAAGAAAATAATGTACATGATAACACTTCAAATCAGTTCAGAGCAGAAGCCATGAGAGCCACTGCCTGGTATTGCATCAGGGCCTTTATATTACGTCAGGGCATTTATATTGCACCAGGGCATTTATTATTATTATTGTTGTTGATAGTGTTGTTGTTGTTAAGGCAGCGAGCTGGTAGAATCCTTAGCACACGGAGCAAAACTCTAAGAAGCATTTCACGTCCTGAGTTCAAATTTCGCCGAGGTCGACTTTGCCTTTCATCCTGTTCGGGTCGATGAAAGAAGTACCAGTGGAAAACTGGGGTCAATGTAATTGACTTATCCCCTCCTAAAATATGCTGCCCTTGTGGAAAAATTTGAAATCATTATTATCATTATTTTTATCAAGTCAGTGATCTGGCAGAAACGTTAGCACGCCGGGCTAAATGCTTAGCGGTTTTTCGTTTTCACCTGTCTTCTTGTTCTGAGTTCAAATTCCACCGAGGTCAACTTTGCTTTCGTCCTTTCGGGGTCGATGAAATAAGTACCCCTCCTACAAATTTCAGTATTATTATTATTATTATTATTTCGCATGTCCTAGTGGTTAAGGTGTTACACTCATGATCATGATATCGTTGTTTCATTTCCATGATCGGCTGGTGCGTTATGTAGTTGTGGTGTGGCATACCGTGCACATGTTCAAGCCCTGTCGATTGATTGAAGGAGTCACTTAACATACTTCACATAAACTTAATATTCTAAACAAATCATTTGTGCATTTTGTTTGGCTAAAGCTGAACATATACATCATTTTCAACGGGAAAGCCAAACATTATTATATGCTGTGTTACTTCGTCCAAGAAAGGATATTCTACAGCTAGTTATGGTTGAGTAATCAGTTTTTCTTGTGTAGTATAAATGTATTAATGTCTAACATTGGCTCAAATTTGCCTGGTTGGTGAGGATGTCCAGTTCATTAGAATAACCTGGTAAAATTAAAGTGAAAAGTTCGTATCAGCAAGATATGATCTTAAAATGTAAGCCGTGGTAATGAATGTCGCCTACCATTTTGTTCAACCGTCTGAGTCTAATAATCCACAGCATTTCTGTAAACATTTCAAGAGTAATTTGCATTTCCCACACCCAAGCATGATAAGTATTTACTCATTTATAACGTACATGCATATGACAATGCATACATACATACATACATACATACATACATACATACATACATTCATGTTGGCATTCGAAAACGAATATAAAACCAATTCTGGAAGGATAATTCTAGAAGGAAGCCAAAGTTCACAGTGAGGGACTGCAGAATAATGGAACGAATATTGAGGAAAAAAAATAATCGAATTACAGCAGTAAATGCGACAGGGGAGGCGAAATCATCACCTTGCCAAACCTGTGTAAAACCAAAACTATTCGTTGTTAGTTCCATGAAGCTGGATTTCATGGGAGAACTGTGTTTCCTGAACCTCTCTTGTCCGTAATCATCATTGATGACAGAAAAAAATGCCTTGATGATCAGTAGTGGTCAATGGTGTAATAGAGTAATGTCATCTCCTCGGATGATTCATCATTCACATTTTTTCTTCCCTGTGTAATCATCCGGGACGATGATGCATCAATTCATATTTCTAATGATATTCATAATTGCTATGAAGTGCACAAGAGTGAAGTAGAGCAAATGGCGTGAACATCAAAATCACTGCATTCCAAAATAATGGGACATGAATAGTACACACTCACTACAACTACCAAGATGTATTCTAATCGAAATAAGTGACACGGATGTTAAAAACAAAGAGGTGGGATATGTTTTGTTAAGTCACCTGATGAGACACATTTGCACTTTTGAAGCCCAACAACTGTTTGTAGAGTATCTCACTCGCGGGGCATCGATTCACTATCGGTCGAAACGATCGTAATGAATAATAAAACATCTCATGAATTATATATACTTTCTCTCATATACTTTATATACTTATCTATCTTAGTATGAATGTGTATGTAGTGGTATATTTAGAGATATAGATCTATAACATATCATATCTGTCTGTGTTGATATGACTGAACTCACATATATTTCCCAATACATTGAAAAGAAAACATGACCGATTGTTTTATATAATATAAGAGGTGCATATGCATATAAGCATACATACATTTCGACAAACTCCTTTTGTATAAGTCAAAACTATAGTGAGATATTATCGTTGGGAAAAAGGTTTTGTCCAATAAGGTATGAAACCTGTTACCAAATATGATTGTGCATTTTTCTCGAGTGAATGCCTAGTATGACTGTTCAATAAACCATGCTGCAATTCTAATCTTACTAAACATATAATCACACATACTTAAGTAGCTATCATTGGGTACATGTTGATATCATTGTATCGTTATATGTTCTCATGACGAACAGTACTCTCCTGTCTTTGCATGTTGTCTGTTGACAAGGAACGCAACCCTATTTACCATTACCGATATTCTCAGATATATTTTATAAATAACTGTACTTAGTTAATATGTGATAAACATTTATACATGATTTAATATACCTATGCTGTTGTCTGTTAAATATTTTCTTCTTTCCGCTGCTGTCATTACTTTATACATTGAATATCGACTGTCCGTATTGATAATCGCCACGTTATCCTGTTCCTGCTTAGTTAAAATCTAAACCGAGACCTGTCTCAGGTGTGTTCATGGTATAAATTCTGTTGAAGTTCATAATTGGGTTATGTATAACGATTTTATAACACAATTAATTAAATGCAATTACCCGCTCAGTTGATAAAATAAATCAAGGAAAGAAAATAAAACCTAGTAATGCTTAATGTCCCTTCAAGAAAAGTGGGGTTAATTTCGAGGCATTAAGCATTAATTTCTGAAGTTACTATGCAAATTTAGAGGGTAAGTTTGAATATTTTGTGTAGAGAAACAATAACTTAGAGGATGTATCGGCTGGATAGAGCTTCAGGCTATTATATGCATGCAAGTTTGTATGTATGTATGTATGTATGTATGTATGCATGTATGCATGTACGCATGTATGTATGTATTTATGCATATATATATATATATATATATATATATATATATATATATATATTACTCTTTACTCTTTTACGTGTTTCAGTCATTTGACTGTGGCCATGCTGGAGCACCACCTTTAGTCGAGCAAATAGACCCCAGGACTTATTCTTTGGATGCCTAGTACCTATTCTATCGGTCTCTTTTGCCGAACCGCTAGGTTACAGGGACGTAAACACACTACCATCGGTTGACAAATATAGACACACAAACACACACACACCTTATATATATATATATATATATATATATATATATATATATATATATATATATATATATATATATATATATATATATATATATATACGACAGGCTTCTTTCAGTTTCTGTCTACCAAATCCGCTCACAAAGCTTTAGTCGGTCCGAGGGTATAGTAGAATACACTTGCCCAAGGTGCAACGCAGTGGGAGTGAACCCAGAACCATGTGGTTGGTAAGCAAGCTACTTGCCACACAACCACTTCTGTATATATATAGTTATATATATTTATATATATATATATTTATATGACGGACTCTCCCGTCGAAAATGACGTATGAGCGTTCAGCTTTTGCCGGAGGACCTACACAAATGATTTGTTTAGAGGCATCAAATATATGTGCCGTACATTAGCCAACTCCCACCATCAAATCGATGTTGTCTGAAACGGTGCGCGGTGCACCACACGCCAGGATTCGAAGTGATTGCAAGCAATTCTGTCGACCGGGCCATTCATCAAATGGTTTATATTGTCATAAATAAATATAATATAGTCTGGACAAATGTGGCCTGACATGATGATATATTGTACTCCCTTATTCAATGAGGCCATTTTACATGCAGTGGTTCTTACGTAAAGAGTTCGGCTGGAGATTCTCTTTTCTTATGCATATCAACATAGGTCTTTGATATTCGTTAACGAAATGTGCGTGCGCGTTTATATATCTTTTTTTTAACATAGTTAACTGTGAGTCAACGTATGTGTATCGGTGTGTCTATTTACAACGCTACGCCATTGCTTCACTCTATGTTATGTTCGGAATTCTAATTTTATACTTATATGTCACTCAATTACGGTGTAAATAGACCTGTAAGTAGCCCGAGGATGCAGGAAATTATTGAACAAAGATTCGTCACTCTTGTTCACATCATCGTATCTATTTTCAGTTAATATATCTCACGAAAAAAAGAACAGATGTTTTCTTACTTCCATAAAAATACTGTGTGGAAGTGTAGGAAGAGTTTGCTGCTATTTCTAGCAGACAGATGCACTGGCCACTAACAGTCTACCGCGTAATAAATCATCAATACCTATACTGCAGAATGTTATATACGACAACTGATTCTGTCAATCTAAATGCACACACGACTGCAGTTCAAGTGCAATGCATTTAGGCCATCGCTTTTTCTTCCTTTGTGTTGTATTTATGTAGTCGTAAAGCTGTTTAACTTACTACAAGAAGAAAATGTAATACAACTTGTGTTTATTATATAAATTTCTTCAGAAAAGTAGTGTAAGTCAAAACTTAGAAGCATTTGTAACTGGATATTGTCGATAAAAAATATTGGAAGAACATTTATTTAATTATTCGTCATATATTGTTCTGGTTGGTTATATAACATAAACTCATTGATTGCAGATATCCCATTGAGCAATTACAAATTCAGTGTTTTTATGACTACTGGAATGACAAGAGAATGTCTGCAATTCTGTCTCGAACAAACGTCTTTGGAGACTTCTTTCGTAGAAGACAAGGTTTTACGGTTTATATGACTGTCGATGTATAAACATTACCATAGAATATTAATGCACTCATGCACAATGACATATACATGAGAATGTATGAATATGTGTAGGTGTATGTATACGAGTGCATGAGTGTATGTGTTTGTGTATTCGTGTGTGAGTATGAGTGTGTGAATGTGTATATATGCAAACACACGCCCAGGTAATCCTAGGATTATTTCAGTTAATCGAAATGTTTAAACTCACTATAATGCAGAAGATGTGCGACGCTATCATATTTATCTTTTGAAATAAAAACACTCCCCTAAGCTATTTTCGCTAAACCCTATTGTTACCATTCATAATCACTTTCTATTTCTGCGTGTACAAAACACTGTAAGTATAGCAAAATAAGGGGGATATTCTTCGCTCATATAACATCTAACCAAGCTGATTCATATTATTTCCATTAAACAGTTGGTTTAGAATGAAGACATATATCTGACAGCTTTCTTATGTGTTTGTGTGTGTGTGTGTGGGGGGGGGGGGGTAGCTCATGTTAAACTTTAACTCCGTTTTATGTTGTTTTTATTACGGAAGCACTGCTGTATGGTGTTTGTCTTCTTGTTCTACGGATAAGCATAGTTAATGGACTCCTTTAACTTATATATAATTACTAGAATTTAAAGTATGCGCCCACTAGACGTACACGTATAACCACATGTGTGTAAACATACTTATATATGTACGTGCATATGTACATACATAGTTCTGTGTTTAGGAAGCTTGTTATGTAAGTTTCAGGATTAGTCCAAATGCCTAGCACCTGGTGCAATTGTCTTCTATTATCTTTCACTGACTTGTGAGTAAATTTGGTAAGTTGTGTGAAATTTTGTCATATGGGTGTATATACATACATACACACACACGCACACAAAGACACACACGCACACACACACACACATATGCAGACGTGCATAAGGAGAGAAAAGGGTGAGAAACCATATGGTTTCGGCTTCAATCCTACTCCTCTGGCAACTTGGGCAAATGTTCTCTATTATGGCCTCGGACTGTCCAAACATTGAGAGTGAATTTAGTTGATGGAAACAATATGAAAGCCTTTCGTATATATAGAATTGTGCGTGTGCGTGCGTATATGTGTGTGTGTGTGTGTGTGTGTGTGTGTATGAAGAGAACTTTCGTATGGGTTTGTGTCTGTTGTTACCATCACCACTTGAGAGCCGGTTTGGTGTGTTTACGTTCCAGTAAGAACTCTTCGGCAAAAGAGACCGCTTAAATCAGTGGCTTAGAAGAAATAAATACTAAGATCGATTTGTTCGACTAAAATTCTTCAAATATTTGACCCAGCATGACCGCCGTATCGAGATTGATACAAGTAAATAGTACACACACACACTATATATATATATATATATATATATATATATATATATATATATATATATATATACATATATATATATATATATATATATATATATATATATATATATATATATATATATATATATATATATATATATATATATATATAAATATGGTGGCCGTCCACTCATGAACGAGGAAGGCTATTGCTGACCTTCAGGAACATTGTGTGCTCCAGGTCTAACATATATTTTGCATTTGCGGCTCGTTGGTGGCTAATGAGATCTGCTCTTGACAAGCATACACGACTTGAAACATTGCAAACCAAGCTTTCCCCATACATTACACAAGCAGTGCGCTTTCGAGCAGCACGCTGAAGTTCTTCTTGCAAGAATACGGGCTATCTCAAAAGTGTCGACCCCCTCCTTGACCTGCTTCCCCCATATGTGGCATTGACAGGCATTGCTCTTCCAGTCAGTCTCCTGCATATTACTGGCCTTTAATGAGGACTTCAGACAGTCCTTACATCGTAGCTTTGGTTTCTGCCGAGGTCTCTTTCTATTCACATGTTCCCTATATAGCATCTGCTTAGGGATCCTGCTATACTTCATTCAAATAAGGTGTCCAGTCCAACGTAACCAGTACTTGTGCACCATCGCCTCAATACTCAAGATATCAGGTGTCCTTAGGACCTGAGTGTCTGGAGTATCGTACATGCGTAGTGACATCGCTCCTTTACTCATGTGAGACTCGGATCCTATACAAACGTCATGTAAGAGTCCTTGAACGCTTTCCTCAGAGATGTCTCAGAGACATTCTGAATATATATATATATATATATATATATATATATATATATATATATATATATATATATATATATATATATATATATATATATATATATATATATATATATACACGCTCTTTCTTCCTGTTTCTGTTGTACCTGTATTTCAAAGGGCCAGCCTTGTCACGCTGAATCTCTTTGAGAACTACGTTGAGAGTACACGTGTCTGTGAAGCGCTCAGCCTCTTGCACGTTAATTTCACGAGCAGGCTGTTCCGTCGATCGGATCAACTGGAACCCTCGTCGTCGTAACCGACGGAGTGCCAACAATATATATATATACATACACATACACACGCACACACATATATGTGTGCCTGTGCTTGCCGCTGATCATTGCTTGACAAGCGATGTTGGTGTGTTTACATCCACGTAACAAACGGTTCGAGAAAAACAGCCCGATAGAATAAGTACCAGAATTACAAGGAATAAGTCCTGGGGTCGAACGTTCGACTAAAAGCAGTGCTCCAGCAGTCAGATGACTGAAACAAGTAAAAGAAAGAATATATACACAGTAATCCCTCGACTATCGCTATAGGTGAAACGCGATATGGTGACGGATTGCAGTATGTACACACATACACACACACATAAACACACATATATAACTGAGTTAATAGTTGAGGTTTATAAATCCCGGCAAAATTATTTAAGCTCTGTGCTAAAAATATTGTTTAGATTAGTTAAGAAATCTGCGTATCCTTGCGTCGGGGTTCGATGTTATATATCATCACCATCTCTTTTTGAAATCAATAGTAATTCAAGGTATAAGTAATAGCCGTAACATATGTTTTCTTATCGTAGTAAATTTGACTTACGGCTGTTTCTAGTAGCTGATATAGGTACGGTATTGATAGATTTATTTAATGGGACCTTTGATCTCTTAAGAAAAATCGATCAACCTAGAAAATGAATGCTACTTCCGTCAGAGTCATTCCAGGCTAAAAGCAAGCAGAACACTGAAAGAATAATGTTGACATAGGGGTGGGGCCGAGCGAAGAAAGGCCATAAGTAGAAGCTTAAGGTAAGTGGAGATGAGATAAAGAAGAAAGTGGAAGAAAATTATGATTTGTTAAAGAATGACTAATTGTGACAGAAGAACAGAAAGGAAGAGAGGAAGTACTACAAAGAATACTAGCAGGGAGGCAGTCGAGAGAAAAAGGTGTACATGTGTGTGTATGTGTGTGTGTGTGTGTGTATGCGTGCGTGCGTACGTGCGTGCGTGTGTCTGTGCGTGCGTGTGTGTGTACGTGTGTGTGTGTGTGTGTACCCTTCACACCTTGACGCGGCAATTAATATCCACTGCTAAATTTAATTAACACTTTTGATGATGGCTTCACTGGCAAAACCTCCAAGTAAATGTCAACATCGTCATAAAATTATTACACGAGTGACACATCTTTACTACTTTGTTGAATTAAGTATATATATGTGTGTGTATATATGTAGGTATGTATATGAATATATATAATATGTGTATATATATATATATATATATATATATATATATATATATATATATATATATATATATATATATATATATATATATATATATATATATATATATATATATATGTATATATATATATATATGTATATATATATGTATATATATATATATATATATATATATATATATATATATATATACGTGCATACATACATGCGTACATATATATATATATATATATATATATATATATATGCATACATACATACATACATATATGTATGTATGTATGTAAATGTATATACATGCATATGAATACACACACACACACATATATACATATATATTTATATATGTATACACATTCAAAAACGTGTGTATAGAACTACGTCTAAACGGGTGTTTTTTTTTTTCCTGAAATATCTAAAGGGATGCACGTGTTACATACTTCCACACTAAATAGATTTATGATTTGGTTAGATAGATGGAGCGAGAGTGAGAGTGTGACATAAGGAGCGAGTTGAAGAAGGAGAAAAAGTGAGAGTGAGAGTTTTAAGGGAGAGAATGCTGTACAGCATAGCATTTAAACGTTACGTCTGTGTGTGAATGTTTGTGTGCATGTTTGTGTGCGCACATATAGACGAACACAAACACAAATACGAACGCATGCTTTTGTATCTCTGTTCGTGTGTGTCTGTGTATGTGTGTGCATTGTGGTGTTTGCCTATATGTGTTATGCTCGCAATGATTCAACAACAAACGTGCTTTCCTTTAAGTCTTAGGTCAACGCATGTGTTTTGCAGCATTACTAGTAGCAAACTACTGATGTACTAGTGCTGCTTCTGTATGCAGGAATACATACAAGTATACATACATAGAAGCATACATAGATAGTAAAACGCACAATGATAGATACATGACGTGCTGAACAAAACCAACAACCGTAGTTGTACCATCAGTACCATGTTAGTGTGTGTATGTGTGATGTATGTGTGTGTGTGTGTGTGCGCGCACGCATTTACCTTTGTTTTTGTATGTTTGTGCATATATATATATATATATATATATATATATATATATATATATATATATATATATGCATAAATACATATGGGCATGTACATATGTGAGATTGCATGCATCAACATCATGTGTATATACACATGTGTGTGTGTATGCATATGCATATATAAATATATCTATAAATATGTTATATATATACTGTTATGTACATATATATATATATATATATATATATATATATATATATATATATATATATATCTGTGTGTGTGTATATATGTATGTGCATATATACATGTGTTTATGTGTGTGTATATATATATATATATATATATATATATACACTCCTTACACGCACCTCATACGCATATACATATATATACGAATATGTTATTATACATTTCTATATATGTTATATAGGTATATAGTTATATAAGCATGTGCACACTTACACACAGGTACAGACGATTACATTTCTGCAGCTGTTTCTGTCATTACTACTGCTGCTGTTACTACTGGCAGATACATATTTTTCGCGTGTTTTTAACGCTGTTGCTGCTGCTTCTACTACCACACTCAGTGCTTTTGCTTATATTTCTGCCTTCCTCATTACTGCTTTCTTCATGCTACCATCATTTGCTCACCACAGCAACCACACCAACAACGCTGCCTCCTCGTACACCTCGTGGTGGTGATGGTGGCGGTGGTGCTACTACTACTACTACTACTACTACTACTACTACTACTACTACTACTACTACTGCTGCTGCTGCTGCTGCTGCTGTTACTACTACTACTACTACTACTACTACTACTACTACTACTACTACTACTACTGCTGCTACTGCTGTTACTACTACTACTACTACTACTACTACTACTACTACTACTACTACTACTAATAATAATAATAATAATAATAATGGCTCTCATGTCTTCTGATCTTACTTGATTGGAAGTGTTATCATGTACATTGTTTTTGTCTTGGTATAAAAAGATGGGCTACAGCAAATATTCTGCTCAGTACCACAGATTTGCTTGTCAGTTGTTTGACCTTAACCAGTTGAGCATGTCCCTTGGTGGCTGACGATATGTGCATCTCTGTTCATGAGCAGAAGTAGTGGGGGAGCATCATAGCCATGTGTTGAAAGGAATTCTTTGGGAGTATGAATAATTCACTTTGGAAACATGGGTGTTTTGCTGAACATCTTTAAGCAAACCTTATTCAGGGACCTTTTGAGTGGGATGGGCTACTCAACCAGAAGAAAATTCTAACTGGGCCCCACCTGCGATGTCATGCGCTGTTTATCTTGATATGAGATCACCATGTCGCGCACATATGGTTTTGATGCATTTGTCACTTTCATGGCATGCACCACTCTCTCACTCAATAATAATAATAACAATAATAATGGTTTCGAGTTTTGTCACAAAGGCAGCAATTTTGGCGGAGTCGATTACATTGACCCCAGTTTTCAACTGGTACTCATTTTATCGATCTCGAATAGAGGAAAATCAAAATCAACTTCGGTGGAATTAGAATTCAGAAAGGAGTGACGTGCGAAACACCGCTTAGGATTTCGCCCGGTGCGCTAACGATTCTGCCAAATGATAATAGTTTTAGTTGCAATTTCTGTTATTACACAAAAGGGTATAGATGAGTATAGCATCACAAGGTCAGACCAAAAATTGTGGGGTCATTTACTTAAAAATGTAAAGAAATGAAAAATCAGTGAAATGCGATAAAAGTATAGGTGTACGAGTGGCTGTGTGGTAAGTAGCTTGCTTACCAACCACATGGTTCCGGGTTCAGTCCCACTGCGTGGCATCTTGGGCAAGTGTCTTCTACTATAGCCTCGGGCCGACCAAAGCCTTGTGAGTGGATTTGGTAGACGGAAACTGAAAGAAGCCCGTCGTATATATGTATATATATATATATGTATGTGTATATGTTTGTGTGTCTGTGTTTGTCCCACCAACATCACTTGACAACCGATGCTGGTGTGTTTACGTCCCCGTAACATTAGCGGTTCGGCTAAAGATATCGATAAAATAAGTACGAGGCTTACAAAGAATAAGTCCTGGGGCCGGTTTGCTCGACTAAAGGCGGTGCTCCAGCATGGCCACAGTCAAATGACTGAAACAAGAAAAAAGAGTAAAAGAGTAAAAGAGTGTACAAAGTGTGTGGTAAACTGAATGATGCAGTCCTATGTATACAGAGGAAAACTTCAGAGTGGGCCAATGAAGAAACCCCACGGATCCAGGATTACTCTGAACTCCAAAGTTATGAGCCCTCACCCAACTGCTGTTCTCCAATTTAAAGGCGCATGCTCATCCTAGGAACAATCACTCTAACAATTTTGTTCAAGAACTTTAAGAGAACTTACTTCCTAAGTATTTGAAAAAAATCGATGTGCACTCGACTGAAGCGGAAAGAGTTTTTTCCACAATCCGTTCAGCCTCGTCCACCACACAAAAGTTTCGCATTAGGCACTTAAATATTTTGCTTTAAAACCTGAGAATATTGTCCCTTTGAACGGCACATCGAGAAATTAATGATTTGTAACTAAACACTTTCAAACTTCGGACAGTGGTAGAATGTGTCATATAAAACATCTTTTACTCTTAGTGCTGTTGAGAAAAGTTTATATTTTCAAAGTTATTTCGTGTTAAAATTGTCGTATTTCGGTAATTTCAACCAATCAATGACATGTATTCAGCTGAATAAAATTACTGCCGTTGTTTGTCAACAACAACTTCCGGCAGTGCTTATGTCCGAAGTTTGAAAGTGTTTAGTTACAAAACATTAATTTCTCGATGTGCCGTTCAAAGGGTAAATATCCAAACCTCAAAAAATGGTGATACAATTAACTTAATCGGTTGAAATTATTCTCTGCGCAGAATATAAACCGCTTACTCAAATGAAGTTAATTTTACTAAGTTGCAGCCAATGTATGTCGAAGTATAGATGCACATCGCGTATAACTATGATCTGATACTCCTAATATAAGAGAAACATTATTATGAAGAACATTTCTACCCTTTACTGATCCTTGTTGTGTGAATCTATGTGTATATCCGCATGTT
The DNA here is from genome assembly GCF_046866305.1 of Octopus bimaculoides. Classification (NCBI taxonomy): domain Eukaryota; kingdom Metazoa; phylum Mollusca; class Cephalopoda; order Octopoda; family Octopodidae; genus Octopus; species Octopus bimaculoides. The sequence continues at coordinate 42,245,724 of NC_142934.1, forward strand.
TCCTACAAGCAATTATATTTGAACTAAACAACATCTAGATTAATGTCATGCATGTATGACACACATAGAAAACGCTTACATTTGTATGTATGGAATTATGCCCAAAGGTATTCACTTCTTGCATATATGTGTTCTGATGCTTTCTTCCGCCATACACTACCCGAATCAAAATCTAATAATGTATTTCATTCTTAGTATTTTCACTAGTATTGTGGTGCTTCTATGGCTAAAACAATCATTGATTGTACGACTATTATTAACGATAGTAATACTGACTAACTTACTCTGTAAAAATATATTACACAACTCTAGTTGCAGATGTGATTACATGACAGATGAATAAGTTAAACGTATAACTGTATTACGTACCATAACCTGGGTATCATGGTAGCTATTAATCACAACGGTATGCGGTCGAAGTTTCTAGGTTATAAAGAAAATCCCAGTTTGGCAAATCATAGGACTTTATGATACCTGGTATTAGATGATTCTCATAATGTTAGTATCTCCAAAAGCCCTACCAATAGTAATAAATTACATAAAAAATACTCTTCTCCCATGTCATTTTTCATTGACCCAGCGTTGATGAGAGAAAACTGAATGTTACATTTCGAATAGGGAATCAAAGATATATATTGATTATATAAAGAAATATTAATAACATTAAAAGAAGAAAAAGGAAACAAAAACAGAAAACCAAAATATGTTTACTCTGATTGGCATGGTTTATGTATCAGATAAAATGTCTTTCCTGGCGGCAAGAAGGAAACTAATAATATAATCAAGCCGAAAACATGGAGCTTTATAAACTGTATTGGAGGAGAGATATCAGGTCTATACACGTAACCAAAGATGGCAGGTCTGTACATGTCATCTCTAGAAATGGACGAAGATGAAGCAATAAATAAATTATAAATAATACTGATAATAAATCAATAAACGAAAAATAGAAAGGTAAAAGAACAAAAATATGAAATATAGCAC
>NC_142934.1:42251707-42304207 GCF_046866305.1 Octopus bimaculoides
CGTGTACATATCACGTTAGAAAGCACACATCAACTCCTACACAACACACACACGTTACCGCCGCACACACTTACACACGCACACGCACGTCAGAGTGACTAGACCCTATTCAAACATAGGCACTACGCACGCGCACCTTTTTGGGGAATAACCAGTACTTTATTTTCTCCCATTATGTCAACCTCGTTTTTTACTATTATCTTCTTTCTTTCCAAGATTTTTTTTTGTATAAACAATCGCCATACTGCACCGCTGGAATCTACATGTTTTAGTCATTCTCTTGAAGTGCGTAGACTCGTAACGTGAAAGACATTTTCATTTACACCAGCGTTAAACTCATACACTTACCTGTTGTTCATACACCTGTCTTCGTCTTTTGCTTTTCTATAAATTTCATTATGAGTGATATATATATATATGTGTGTGTGTGTGTGTGTCTGTGTGTGTGTGTGTAGGTGTATGCATGTATGTATGTATGTATGTATGTATGTATGTATGCATGTATGTATGCATGTATGTATGTATGCATGTATGTATGTATGTATGGGTTGATGGATGTATGTGTATGTATATATGTGCGTGTGGAGAAATGGAGAGAGGGCGAAATAGACAGAAAGAAGATTGAGCGAGAGACGTTCATGTGTGTGTATATGAATATAATAATGTGTGCATGTGTGTTGCTGCAGGCGTAGCTGTGTGGTAACAATCTTTCTTCCCAACCACATGGTTCCGGGTTCAACCCCACTGCGTGACACGTTGGATAACTGGATAATTGTCTTCTACTATAGCCTTGACCCGACCAAGTCCTTGTGAGTGGATTTGGTAGACGGAAACTGAAAGATGCCCATCGAATATATATATATATATTTATGAATGTATACATTTATATAGTTGTGTCTTTTTGTTGTTGTTTATCCCCTGACAATCGTTGTTGGTAAGTTATGTCCTCGTAATTTAGCGGTTACGGAAAAAGTAATCGATACAATACGTACAAAGCGAACAATGAATAAGTACTAGGGTTGATTTATTCGACTAAAGAGAGACATATAGACTGAGAGAGAGAGAGAGAGAGAGAGAGAGAGAAAGTGAAAGAGAATAAAAAGCATTTCTGTGCGCGCGTGTTTGTATATAGCTAATATATATCTTACAGGTAGTAAACAAAAAAATTCAATGAGAGATTTCCAACTCCTACAAGACTATGAAATTAAAACTTCTTTCCGTCATCATCACATATTTAATTTTCCCTTTCTGTTGATAATGCGCACAATAAGCCAATAAGCATAGACATTCTCACACCCGACCACACAGCATAACGCATACAACCACGTGAAATGCTCACATAAATTCATGCTAAAACATATACACGTGTGAGTATGTGCATGAGAGAGAAGGAGAGAAAGTACGATGTGTTAAATGTAATATCTTGTAGCAATATTCTCGTTTAAACATTCATTTATTTTCTTAATAAGCTAACGATTAAATTATTTTAATCCATTCTACGCATGTCATGAAGTTTAATTTAACCATGTATGTAATTTTGTATTGCACAATCAAATAAGGATTAAGCTGTTATTAGAATGCACATGCACTAAGAATTATGTTACAGACATAAGTTTTATATCAAATATAATATAGCTATTGTAGTAGCATGTGTTTCGTTGTTTCCTTTCTACGATTATTTTAAAGCTGTTCAATCAATATGATTCACGTAGGAACATGCACAAAGCTTAGAAAATATATCGATAAAATAAACTAATTCTGCGAACTAGAGATAGGGGGGAAAGATGATGTGCAAGTACTGAGAGAAAAGAATGAATTAGAGAGATATATCATTTGAAAGCAAAAGACAGCTATCTAACAGTGTGTACGGATAGCTTGATTTAATAATGAGAACACAACAATTACTTATTGAGAATCTATAAAGGTCGTTATGCTTCACTGAACAATCTTGTTTAGCCAGTGAATCAGAGCAGATTACTTAAATCATTCAGATATTAAATGTAATCAGTTTGAGCTAAGATCAATTAGCCAAGTATAAACTCACTTTAACCGTTTGCATCTTTGTTGAAATGCACAAAAGTTACAAAATTCTCAGTAGCAGAGGTATCAGCGTGTACTCCATATATCTTCATTCCTGTTCGCTTGAAAAACTATACATTTCATGGGCCTCGGCGGAACTACTGCATTCCTTTTCCGGTATTGTACTATCTATATAATTATTATTAATCTGTTAGTAACAACAACATCAACAACAACAATAACAATAATAATAATGATAATAATCATATTCATAAGTTATATTTTTGCTTTATACTTTGCATGAAAAGAAATCATATAACAGTATCAAGAATTATTATTTACTCGATTCCAGCGAATATTGTTAGGGGCATTGAAGAGTTGGAATAAATGCCATACGCTTTTTTTTTCTGGCCGTTTACCTTTTGAGTTCACAGTCGAATGATTCTAAGTCTGCTTTATCTCCTCCCGTTTTCGATAAATTTAATTTTCACTTAAGGTCTGAAGATAATTTAATTTCTCTTCCTTTGCGACTTGTTTCTCTGTTTAAAACTTATTATTATTATTATTATTATTATTATTATTATTATTATTATTATTATTATTATTATTTTATGTTTGACTTTTGTTTTGCATTTGTACAAGTTGGATCCAAGTCTCACCCAGAGACCTCAAGAGACAACAAGTTAGAAGTTCATGTAGGTGTTATGCCTAGGGTACCATATATTTGGATTTCTACATAGTGTTGTTCTAGAGAATGTTTAAGAAATCATAATAATAATAATAATAATTATTATTATTGTTCAGTAGTTTTATTTTTATAACGTGCTTTCACTTCACTACCGAGCGCAGCTCTGTGCGCCTTGGGTATGTGCTGTGGTTAGCTGTGGTGCTCTTATGGTTACTGTATTGAAAGTGTTTTGCGTAGGATGTGTGCAGTACCCAGTAGTGCAATTTTCTATATGTTATATATATTTGTAAGTCCTGGTGTTTTTGTTATGTATTTGTCTGAATATTTTTTTATTATACCTAAGGCACCTACTATGATAGGAATTGTTTCTGTTTTTAGACTCCACATTCGAGTTATCTCTATTTCCAGGTCTTTGTATTTTGAAAGTTTTTTCCATTTCTTTTAGAGAACTTATTATTATTATTAGTGTTATTATTATTATTATTATTATTATTATTATTATTATTATTATTATTATCATCATCATCATCATTACCATCATTATTATTGCTGATATTGTTGCTGTAGCTGTTGATGACTTTTGTAGTTAAACTTATTCCGGAAATCTTGTTAGGTTTTGTTAATTCTCTAAATGAAGTATTAACAGTAACTGCACGATAAAGTGTAGTATATTGCCACTTAAGTGTGGCTGACCCCTAGGGGTGGATGTTACTGTTGCTTTTAGCCCCAGGAGGACATCTCCTCCAGCTGGCTTATCGACACACGACTGTGTCCTGTTTGCCACGGGTAGTTATCCCTCTCACCAACATCTGCAGCACGAACGGATCCGGATTTCAGGGTTATTTCCCTTCGTCGGTGTCCGATAGCCGCTGACCTTGATGAGAGAGACAAAAACCTGGCAATCTTATATCTTCTTTTCAAGTGAAATTCTTCACTGATATCGAAAAGGTGAAAACAAGCAATGTTAATTCTCTAAATGAAGTATTAACAGTAACTGCACGATAAAGTGTAGTATATTGCCACTTAAGTGTGGCTGACCCCTAGGGGTGGATGTTACTGTTGCTTTTAGCCCCAGGAGGACATCTCCTCCAGCTGGCTTATCGACACACGACTGTGTCCTGTTTGCCAAGGGTAGTTATCCCTCTCACCAACATCTGCAGCACGAACGGATCCGGATTTCAGGGTTATTTCCCTTCGTCGGCGTCCGATAGCCGCTGACCTTGGTGAGAGAGACAAAAACCTGGCAATCTTATATCTTCTTTTCAAGTGAAATTCTTCACTGATATCGAAAAGGTGAAAACAAGCAATGTTAATTCTCTAAATGAAGTCCCAAGTGCTGCATCGTTTTATCTTACTGTTAGGTCCGCGAGAACCGTAACGGCCTGGTCAATACACACCCACGGGAGAAAATGTCAAAGAATGAGTATATTTTTTTGGTCAAACCATAAATCTAGAAATGGCTTCAACTCAATCGTTTCACTGTAAGAGAAGAAGATGGAGGGAATCTTTTTAATGTTATATTGTTGTCTGTAGTCAAGGTTACACATCACACAGTACTTCCAGCCATATTAATGAGAAACGTTAATAGCAGGAGCATGATAGTAACAACAAGATTGAAATAAAACAATGAAAATGACAACGCAAGCAACAGTAACATGAGAATCAACAATAATAACAGCAACAATAACAACAAACGTGTTTGCAAAAACAAAAGCAGGATTAACATTAGCAGTGAGGATATGTGAAACAAGCTTGCAGGTAGCAGCAGGGAAATTGCTACTGTTTGCCACGGAATAACCGGTGGCAATGAATCGCGTTGCCACAATAAACACATCACTGGTAGCGGAAATGGAACCACAATTACTATAGTATAGAAATAAATTTTTACTCAAGAATCCTGGACCAGAAGTACTCAACCTTTCGATATTGAAGCGAGAAATCTGTTCAGAATCCACTTCATACCGGCTGATTAATAATTAGTTTAATATTGCCAACATACTACCAGAGCTACATTTCGGCTGGTTAGTATGATATATGGTATTGATGTATCCTAGCAGCCCATGAGATACGAAATGTTTCCGAAAAGAAAATTAGTTTCAGATGGGGATCGAGAACATGTGTCAAGTGAAAAGTGAGAGATTGGACATCATTTTCAATGTAACAGAGATGCTAGGAGTCAGTAACTGGCCATCGGGAAGATCATCACACCAATCTCTTTGACCGAGGTTGCTAGGTAGTTTTTGTTGGTCTGGTGGCCATGGCGAAATAAGTAATGTGGTAGAGAAAATGGAAAAACGTGGATGAGAATAGCAAGCGCGGACCAAGTGAGCGTGCATTCACTGATCACGTGCTTTTAAAAATGGAAAGGGCGATTAACAGAAGGCGTTAACTTCAATAGTCAAGGAAACCTTGATTTTAAAGGGTTCCTAAAACTAGCCTTCCAATTTCTTCTTTTGGGGGATAGTTGTTTATATTTTATTTTAACCCTTTCCTTGCAATGTCCACGTTCCTTGAGTGAGCTTTAGTAATTATTAAAGCATTATTTCATTATTTTACTACTACCACTATCAAAACCACCACCACCATCGTCGTCGTCGGCATCATTATCATCATCATCATCGTCATCATCATCATCATCATCATCATCATCATCATCATCATCATCATCATCATCATCCATCGTCATTTTTACTTTCCGTTCTGATTTCAAATCCCTTGACCACTCCCAGCTTTTCTTAGAAATATCCGTATGCAATAAGTAAAGCATCAGTTAGTAACTGTGTAGATTTAATAGCATATACTCTTCTTCTAGAAATGACCTTGTGATTCAGTTAATAATAATTCTATTTATTAACGTATGTTCATAATGAATCAAGTTCAGTGCTGACAAGTTCACTCAATATGCTCAATTTACAAGCAGTAGTGTGTTTATCATATGTAGCACTAAACACAAATTCAATCAGTCACATACATAACAGAGCTGAATACCGGAAAATTAAATACTCAATAGTCCTAATTAGCGAGACGGTTTCGATTAGATTTGGAAGCCATTTCACTTTAAGCTATGACTAATAATTATAACACCGAATTCCAATGTTCCCGATGTTTGTGAAAATAGTAATTTCTCACGTAGGCAGTATGTTACATATTTTGTGATGGAGGTGTTGTTGAATTAATAAATCTCAAATATTTCTGCGGTTTGGATGTCTAGTTGAAGTATAGATAGTGTTTGACATAAAATCTTTTTCTAAATTTTCTGTGTGCATTCAGAGTTCAAGTTTTACTTGTAATCACGTTCAACACCTATGTTCCAGATAGTTGATGAATACAATAGCAATTAACTAATTATTTGTGTTTTCTAAGTCGTCGTCTTGGCAGAATTGTTAGCAATCTGTGAAAAATGCTCAGCGGTATATCGCCCGACTTTAGGTCTTAAGTGCAAATTCCTCAGAGGTCGACTTGGCCCTTCATCCTTTCGTGGTCGATGTAATCGATTAGTCCCCTCATACGAAACTACTGGCGTTGTGCAAAAATTTTAAACCAACATATACTTCTTCTTCTTCTTCTTCTTCTTCTTCTTCTTCTTCTTCTTCTTCTTCTTCTTCTTCTTCTTCTTCTTCTTCTTCTTCTTCTTCTTCTTCTTCTCTTTCCTCTTCACCTTCTTACCATCGGCTGAACATGCGTAAAGAACGAAAAAACATCCACAGCGCAGTTTGCCACCAACTGTCAGTAGACTCTTGAGAGAATATCTAGCATACAACGAAAATCATAAAAAAAAAAAACAGTGATGCCAAGTGTAGAGGACTGATGCACTTAATGGCACAGATTAGTTCAAAACCTACGGCGATGAGGAAAGCTGATTCTGAATGCCTCAGAATATGAATTTTATGCGTAATTAAATTTTCTCACGTGCTATATAAATTCTAAAATAAAGGTTTCTTTCCAATATTAACGATTGCTAAAAGAAGTTACAAGAGTAAAACTGTTGTGAAAGGTACAATATCGATTATATCGATCCCCCCATCTAGTACATGTAGATCTGAGATGGCGACAGTTAGTTTCCACCTTTACTGAAAGTCCTTCCTTTTCTCAGATGTCTTATCGATGCTGCTATTCTCTGTATTTTATATTATCTGATAAAACCTGACATAATTCCTAACCTAAGCAAAACAGACTTTGCTTTTGATTCTTTATAATTCTAACACACACACACACACACACACACACACACCCATACATATATATATATATGTGTGTGTGTGTGCGTGTTTGTGTGTGGGTGGGTGCGTGTGCACGCGTGTATGATATGCGTATGTATATACGTATACACACACAAACACACACACACACACACACACACACACATATATATATATATATTTCTCCAATTGAAAAAGGCTTATGAATATAGGTATACAGACCAGATAAATATTGTCCACTCTTCTTTAAACCATTTGATAAGTTTAACCCCCTAGAGTAAGCCTATTTCTATATCTGCACTCACCATGTCGATAATTGATATAAAGCTAGCAAAAGTTACAATATAAAACTTATTGCTTCTAAAGTCATCTTCCAACTGTTATGTGCTTATGGATTTCAAATACATCATAAGATAATTACATTCTGAATAATGGGGTTTATTTGATTTGGTAGTTTAGCTTAACACCCATTTTCCTCCACTTGTATAAAGCAATATCACTTTCATATGGAAGACATTAAACTCACCACTGACATCTAACAAAACTTTAATCACCGTTTGTTCAGTCCAATGTACTGGATAGGGAGTAACTATAAATGGATGATTAACGGGAATGGTTGAACATCAAAGCGCTGAATCGGGAGAATCGTTAGTGAGTCGGACAGATTGTCAACCAGACTTAGTTATAACCACTTGAATTTTTGATTTCGAATATCATCAGGTTCAATAAATGATTTTCGTTTCCGAAAATCTCGTGCGTTCAACTTCCGACTTTGAAGGTTTATGTTTTTGTTGAAAAAATATCAATATTTATTGCAGGTTTAGTACTGATCCCAGCCAATGAAATACGTACTTGATTGGTACGTAGAAGTCAGGACAAAAGTGTTATTGGAAAGGAGAATTTTATGAATGAGCACTTAAAATTTCGACGATGGACAATGTTTGCTCTAATTATTTCATATGGTTGTCCAAACAGTTTTTTTCCATGCGATTAAGCTTCCTCAATTAAAAATCTAAATTTCGATTTCAATATAAAAATTATGTGGGTTTACACTTTTCCTTTGTGAGCGTATTGCAAAATGTGTGCACAACCACAAGGTCTCAGCTTAGAGTGTATGACAGGCATCAAACTAATGATAGTCGAGTTGTCTAGTAATTTACTCTTAAAATTATAAGGATTTATTTGTAGTTGTTAACGTAAAAATCAGAATATTATGTCCAGTGCCTGAATTCTTGGTATTATTGTATTTTCTTTGATTTCTTTTCCCCCGAAATGAAGCTAGTTGAGTCTCTTCATTGTCGGTTAAACTTCAGTGAAGAACATAAAAATACAACAGAAAGACAATATATTTCTCTGCATACCGATACTTAAAGAACAGCAATGATATATAGCTTCAATTTAATTACATAATGGATTTTATTTTTTTAATGCATGTATATAATTAAATGTGTACATATGTATGAGCAGCACATAGAATCCTTGTGTGAGAGATTAGTGAAATCGGTGTTTATCACAGTTAAATTATAATACAGGTGATTAACATTTTAAACGCTAATAAAAGAGATTAAACAACACCTATTTTACGTTATAATGACCTCTATGTCAATAATTAAATACCTGTACTGTGATATTTAAATAACTATAATAAATGATTACAATGAAAGCATGAATGAATAACTAGAAAAGGACAGAGAGAAGAAAGAGAAATTCATCCACTGTACATTTTACTTTCTTCTTTACTTGTGTTAGAAATATAAGTTTTGAAAATTTAAATGTAACTCTACCCTTACGTTAAATATAAGCGTAACCATAGATAAGTACTATGGCATAGATGTTCCAGTTGTCTAGTTTCATTACTTTGAAAGAAATATCGAGGCGTTTATAATGTACTAAGACACTTAAGTAGGCACCCACACAGAGTTGCAATCCAATGACATGCAGCAGTAAAATAATAATACGATATCTAATATATTTCTTTGTTCTCCGAACACTTCTGGTTATGTGAATTGAAAAATGTCGAAGTCGTAAACTACATTATTGCAGGCCAGGTCAGCTTGTACTACAGGCATTACAACCAGAACAACACTCGAGTTTACCGAGTTTACTAAGAGAAATAATTTCCACAGACAGTAGAGGGAAGAGAGACACATGTACCCTGGAGGAGATATCTATTTAAGCATTATCTGCACAAATGACATTCTTAGTTGCGGATTTCGGATGGATTATGTGCTTGTAAAATATTTATATATAAAATATCCAATGGAAAGAATTAAATTAGTTGTGAAATGATAATCTGCTAACTTGGAATGCAGTCCCCCACTCATTGTGGAATATTGTCTTCTGAGTCGCAAGCTAGTATGGAAATAAATAGATCAGTTATATTGTATGAGATGACGCAGAATAGGGTAGGACAGAATGGGATTAGGTTGTTATTGTTATAAGTGCTCTTAGGAAGCAGATGTTATCATTGCAATAGAGAGGTCCACAGGGAACAACTAGTTACAATGTTTTTTCTTATTATTTTGCTCAGTGGGATGGAAGAGAAAATGTTGGTTTTTGTTTTAATCATTTCCCAATGGTTTTATTCTCACGGGTCATACACACCCATCTACATACACAAATTGACATACAAGCTTGGAAATAAAAATACATGGAGAAACAGACATGAATATGCATACGCACACATACACCATACAATAGTATACGTATTCACACACACATACATGCGTGGACACACAAGTACACATGCATAAATATATGCTTACATACATGCACACACAAACACACGCACACTCACTATCTCCCTGCTTGGTGTCAACCCATCAATTATTCAACAGATGCTTTCGGTTGTGCTCCAGCGGACACGTAACAGAGGGAGAGAGAGAAAAAGAGAAAACGAGAGAAGAGAGAGAGAAAAGCGAGAGAGAGAGAAAGAGACAGAGAGGAAGACGATTAGGATAAGGCAGATGAGAGAGAGCCGTCCTCGCAGGTGTTACATGAACCATCATATTAAAATATGAAACCCATCTCTGCATGTGACTTCTGACTGGATACACACCAACGAACCTGCAATCACACAGATAGCATCGAATCTCTCTCTGTCTGTCTGTCCCTCTCCCCCTCTTTCCCACTCTCTCCCCTCTCTCTATCTCTCTCTTTTTCTCGATGTGTGTGAGTGATAGAGAAAGAGAGAGAGAGGGAGTGATAGAGAGAAAGAGACAGAAACACAATTATACACTCGTACATCGAATCCTATACATGCGCACATATATCTCAGTTTCCTACTCACACTTTCACTCTTTAATTGTATGAGTGTTTCTCATGAACTATACACGCTGATCACCGTGGTGTTCTACAACTGAAACTGAAAGTATAATACATAGAATATAAACGGCTTATGCATGCTTGGATAATCAGCGCTCCTCATATATGCATTCGCACACAGTCACAGCATGAACACACAAAACCACTACGCATATGGATTGACACTCATATACGATTGGATGTTTGTATGTGATCATATATATATATATATATATATATATATATATATATATATATATATATATATATATATGTAGATATATATATATACATACACGAATTCTGTCTATCTCTTCTGAGACAAATTAATTTATTTTCCCAACACAATTTAATTTAACATTTCCACGCAATGAACATAGTAACTCATCACTTATAAATTATTTCATGAACCGACCATAATGTCCTGGACTCTATGGTGCCTGCGAATGAGACATAATATCGATATTTCATAGCACTCTAACATTCAGCAATACTGAACAACACAGTGAACCCTACTAGTTTCAAGCTAATCAGTCCACAGAAAGATTTGAACTTCTTGATGTACTGTAAGAACACTTATGCGTTATATCATTCTCCTGTTCACAACGCTGAACAACGTTGCTTACATCTCGTGAAAGCAGCTAATAGTCAAAGAAGGACCAACGCTATCACTGTAAGGCATGATACTTTAAAGCATCCACAAAGGGAACAATTTTCTTTTAGAAATACGATCAACTATTTGGCATAAAAGATGACAATGATGGGATAGGTTGCTGCTTAACACCAATAGAAAGAAAAGACAGCATTTCAAGTAGCGAATAATATATGCAGCTTCTCTCCTACTTACACTGTAAGAGACACTACTATGTGGAAATAAATAAAATGATTATTCAGTGATAACCAAAAATATTCCTTAAAACCAAAAAGTAATATTTTTGCAGTGGTAAACAAAAATATTCTTGGCTGTAGCAGATCAAATTTTACGTTTCTCCTTTATTTAACAATCACATGTTTTTCTTTTCAACTGCATAGTAGAAGAGATACTGTATTCGTTTGAAATGAGTTGATTAGAGAATATAATAATGTTTTAACTCTACAGGCTGAAGACGCAGGATGGAATTGTCTGATGTTTAATCAAATTCATATATAGTAAGAAGGTAAAATTAATGAAATCGTAAGTTTGAAATAAAAATAGATGACTCTCCCACTGTTGTGAGCGAAACAGCTTACCAAAGTCTCAGATCAACGCAGAGTAATAGCATATTGTTACAAGCATGACGATCAAAGAGGAATTTAAAGGTGCAAACAATGTTATGGGTTTCACAATATGTGTTAGCGCTGTCTCAAATAAAATTTACATGTGTTGACTTTAATCTATTCACAGTTACACTCGCTAAACTGTGAAGGTATATCACCTTGAAATAATTTGAATGTATTTCATCCGAAAATGCTGCCCATCCTGTAAACAGCATTACACAGACATATGTGCACTTAAACAAACTCAGAACTCCCTTACACTCTCTTTTCTTTGTTTGTCTGTCACTCAATCTCTCTCATACACACACATACATACACACACACACGCACACAATTATTAGAATAAGTTTGTTATTATATAGTTTTCCTATTTGCTCCACATAGAAACATGCCTAGGCAACAAGTATTGAACGAAAACAGATTCATCATATTTTTGTCTTCTCGCTCATAGACCCAGTCACAGCTAATTTGGTTGTACTATCTATGTTAAAATACTTGCCGATACACACAAACACACACAAACAAATACACACGCACACACATATAATTATGCTCCAAAATATTCATCCATCTCCGCACGCTATTCCTTTTAGGATCTTCAGGTACTGCATCCATAGGTTTGCATTGACAATTTCGGATGAATTCTCAAACCTTGACCATAGTCTATGAATATTATCCAATCGCCGCATTTTCAGTCTGTCACTAGGTACCTGTCGGTTGGAACGGGTTGAAGATTCCCTCTAGTGTCGCTTTCCTGCGACATTCCAATTGTGTCGCCATGTACCTGAGCTGAGAATTCTCAATGCGGTAATGTAGCGGCTGAAACTAGAAATAGCGCTTAGTCTCCGAGCTACATACCATGTCAAGTAGATTTATGCTAGAGATTCTTCGGAGGACTCACATTTGGGCTGCATATGTTCACGATCGTACTCTTTTGGTCATTTCCCAAGGTTCATGAACGCAGGTGAAAATAAACATAAAGACTGATTTAAAGATTCCAAGTTTGATATTTTTACCAACTTTCTGAGTACTGAATGGTGAAACTGGGGCATTACTTTGGAAGGACATCCAAATGCCCCACCCTCAGATCAGCATCCCGCCACACATCACTCGTGAATACGGCAGTGAGACGATTAAATTTAATCACTTCTCTCTCTTCCAACTTATCCACTAACAGTAGAGTGCACTGCGAAAACTTTTTTTGAGAACAGCAATGTCTCAGACTTCGAAAAACTAATTGTGAAATACTGCCTTGCAGTATTTGACATGAATCCATTTAGCTTATGCTGTATGTTTGTATGTATGTATGCATGTATGTGTGTATGTATGTGTGTGTACACGCGCGTGGGTCTTACACACACACACACACACACACACACACACACACATATACGAACGTTTGCTTTTATATATTTCTGTAGTTATATGTATCTACAAATGCACTAATAAAACTATCTTTCAGAATAATAATTAGCCCAAATTTTACAAATCAACCTAATATACCAGCATACATAATGTTATCGTCACAAAGAATAAAGATAATATAAATTTACTTGGAAATCAAGCAACTAAAGTATAGTGAAATTCTATCAAGATCTGAAGGATTTAGAGGTTAATCAAACGTCATTGAAGTAACCACTTTCTTGTTTTAACTTGCTTCATTGGTTGATAAAAAGGAATTCGTAGAGTGAATACTTAGTTGTACATTAACGATATTGCCTAAGAATCAGTTGGAAGCTTCTGTTAAATCAACTGTGCGAATGGATTTTAGCTAATGCTTGACTGCTCTCAACTTTAGATAAGCCATTATAGTAACACACACACACACATGTTAATTTCATGAAAACATTATGTTTTCAGCGAAAACGAGCGAAACAATTATACTTGGTATTTCAAGTAAGATATGTTTGTATGAAGAACGCTGAATGTGAGAAATGGCAGATGCTAATGTAAGATTGAGGTAGAAGTTGGATTTAAGGCAGCATTCGGTGTTGATGAAAATAGAATTGATGTTGGCTGTGAAAAGCATAGATTTTGAATGAGAGATATTGGATGCGAATAAGGGTAGATGTTGGATATGAAACAAGGGTAAATGTGAGTGTGAAAAAGGAATATGGGAGTTATCCGATAGGGTTACACATTGGTATTTGAAATGAAGTCGCTTCTGGATGTATGAAAGGAGTAGGTATAGAGAATGAAACATAAATTAGAATTTGGTTATATTCATTTGCAGTCTAATATAATGCCACTGTGGGCCACTTTACCTTTCATTCCTTACTAATATTATTGTCATCGTAACTGATATTATTGTCATCACTGGCAACATAACTAGCATCATTGTCAATATTAAAGCAGCTAGCTGGCAGAATCTTCCGCACGCTGGACAAAATGCTTAGCGGCATTTGTCCGTCCTTACGTTCTGAGTTCAAAATTCCGCCGATGTCGACCATGCCTTTCATCCTTTCGGAGTCGACAAAATAAGTTCCAGTTGAGTACTGGGGTTGATGTAATCGACTTACTCCCTGCCCCGAAATTGCTGGCCTTGTGCTAAAATTTGAAACCAGTTGTATTGCCGTTACTTTACCCTTAATCTAATATGAACGCTGATACCGTTGTCAACCATACCAAATAGCTGTCACGGTTCCAAATACAGTAGTCGTCTCTATCTGCCTACATTTGCTGCAAAAATATTGTAACCCTCATCGTGAATATACTTGAAATCCCTGCGACAATTTCCATTATCGTTGTATAAACATTGGCGAGTTCACTTTCAACAGAGTTGTCATTGTCTTTACCATTATTACCATTGTTACCATTTTTTTCGTTGTTACCATTCAGACTATACTTGCCAACAATGTAACTATTGCAGTCATCACTGTCAATACATTTGTCATCATTGTAATCATTTACATTATCATTGTCAAAAGATGTTTCTATCATCAGAAGTAAGCTTATGTGTAGTAATTAGTAGCATTATTTTTGCTGCTACTATTGCTGTTGTTGTTATAGTCATTGTTGTTGTTGTTATTACTGTTATTGTTACTGTTGTTCTTAATACCGATACTGCCTTTGCATGGCAGAATATGAGTGCTGAAAACGGTTCCACGTTCGAAACCTCTCAATTGTTTCTCTCTTACTCGCCGATCGACTAAGACGAAGACATTCTGAATATCACATTTTTTTTATGAACATGTTTTAACCTTTAAAATTGTGCACTGTAGACGTAGCGGTTGATGAGTCACTTATGGTCGACTAAGAAACAAATTATGACAATAAAATCAACAAATGCAAACTGAAACTCACACACAAACGAAAGTATATAATCTGCGTTATGTGGATGACATAATACTGTGTACAAGAGATTTTCAACACCACAATTCTCTATCCCAATTATTGATATTATTCAGCATGGATAATTGAATCAAATTTGGGGTAAATAAGAAGTGCAGTGTTAATTATAAAGTGCTGTCGAAAGATGAATTCTTATGGTACAAAATTATCAGAAGACAGTAGCATCAGATTACTTAGGAGGGATAGAGGCATCTTGGAGTGTTACTAAACGATAAAGTAATGGAAGGAGGCTTGAGAGGGGAAAATTTCCAGACTTTACAAGAGAGGAATTAGGAATATGTTCGAAACAAATGTTAAATGGAAAGGAATACTTTCAGAGCAATAAATGTATGGGCTATGCCAAATGTTAAAGTGGTTTGATCCCTTTCTAAAATGGACAAATATCGTACTACAGAACTTCGAAACAACTAGGAAGCTGCTCAAAATGCATAAAGCACATCACTCTATTAGAAATACCAATAATCATTACCTACCAAGAAGCAAAGAAGGCAGAGGAATGCAAAAGGCAGAAGAGAGCATTAATACTGTGATACTGAGGTTGTAAAACTATATTGTACGCAATGAAAAATAATAACATTGACTGGTTATAAATGTCTAAAAAGTTACTGAAACAGTAGGGATACCCAGGAAGAGAAGGTAAAAGCAGTAGAACAAGTAACATATACCAGAATGAATTATGTCTAATTCATGCAACAAAACTAAGGATGCTGGAAGAAAAGTACTTTTGTTGTAGCTAACGCTCAGAAACATGAGAAGAAATAATAAATTTATAATTACAGCCTCATAAGAACAAGCCATTAGAGCGAATCCCATAAACACAACGATAGATAAAATTCAGCCAGAGAGCAAACGGACAAGTGTAGGGAAGGAAATGAAAGTATTAAACATTTCTTGAATGAATGCAGAAGACATGCACTAGAACGGCATAAGGTTAGGCATGATTGTTGAGGGAAAAGAGTGAATTAGGACGTAGCCAAATGTGATGCAACAAATAAACAGAACTGTGGTATATACACGGACCAAACGCTAAAAATAAAGGATAAAGATTTCGGAAGTGTACGGAACTTCCTCATAAAGAAGTAATGCAATTCACCGAAGTCTTATCACCGTCATCGTCTTCATCATCATCATTGTCGTCGTCGTAGTCGTCGCCGCCGCCGCCGTTATCATCGTCAGGAGCAAAAGCATCACTACCATCATCAACATTAGAACCGATAGCATCAGGAGCAGCTTTACTACATTTTGTCATCATCGTATTCACCGGTTGCTTTTCATCAATTAAGTTAACAATGACTATTTCTAGGCTGCAAACATTTGCAGAATATCGATACATCCGAACTTTATGAGTTATTGGATAATTCATGCAGCACACTCTTACACAATGACTACTACACGTGCTTACAAAATAAAAGAAAAAAAAAAACGTACGTGTACATACATACATGTATTCATATCGACTCCGACACACATGCACACACACACATATATATATATACAAGCATATAATCGATAAGACAAATACCCTCTTAGTTATTAATCCCTCCACCCCACACACAAGCACGCGAAGACACTCATACCTGTAACATTAAATTTACATTTCATACTATGTAATAGTCACTCGTGGTCTTTGTATACCTCTTTCCATAATAATAATAATAATAATAATAATAATAATAATAATAATAATAATAATAATAATAATAATAATCTTTTCTACAATAGGCACAAGGCCTGAAATTTTAGGGGAGGAGTGCAATTGATTTCACCGCCCCCAGTGCTCACCTAGTACATATTTCATCGACCCCGAAAGGATGAAAGGCAAAGTCATCATCAGCGTAATTTGAACATAGAACATAAAGCCGGACATTGTCCAGCATGCTAACACACACACACACACACACACACACACACACACACACACACACACACACAGACGCACACATACTCTCATATACACATATACATTCATGAACATGTCACACACGCATGCACCTAAAATTTTCATCCAGTTACAAAGTTTATTAATTACCTTGAACATTCATCTCTCTTTTCGTGCTTTCTCACCGGCTACATACATCCGTACACACGCATACTTCCATATACAAACTCCAAGAATGACATATGCAAAAGTACATGTTAAACAAGCATTAAATAGTGCTTTCTCTCTCTCTCCCTCCCTCTCTCTTTCTCTCTCTCTCTCTCATACACATGCCCACACAAACACATACACAGAATTACGCGCCAGGATATAATCTTCGATTGAACATCCCTACACATACACTAGTATTGTTCTCTATATCTCCCTGTCATCCACACACTCGCATTCACTCACCAAACAATTACCCCTAACTCTTTCATTCTCTCTCTCGCTCTCTTTGTCTCCCCCCTCTCACTCACTCACAGATACACCACGCGCGCGCGCACACACACACACATACACATACATGCACACACACATGCACACTACCGCACGCGCGCTCACTTCCGCATACTCATATGCATGCCTGCCTGCATTGTCACTTGAAATTGCTTATATTCAAGCTACATACATGCACAGACACGTTTACTCTGACACACACACACGTATATATACATGCAAACTCACAAGTAAGTAGCAGGTGATTCCATAGTTACATATTTATGAACCCTTTCACACAGGGTTTAAAAAAGAAAGATACTTCATTACAAACAACAACTGACGGACAATACTAACTGTAAAGAAAGAAATAACATACCAGTTTCGAATTATGTAAATTTATTAAAACGAACATAAAAAAAAACATAACTTACCGCTACGAAAACGTACTATCCACTATTAATACTCATAAATTTACAGCTACAGGAGCAGAGATGCGGTGAGAAAGAGAATGGAAAAATGAAATAATATATGTCATACATAGAGTATCGAGGACACGACTTTTTCCTTTGGTAGCAATTGTTATTTCTTATTTGCTTACCCCTAGAAAGTATGAAAAATGGTTAATATTTTCTTGAAACTTTGCTTTTGTTACATTTATACAAACTCCAAATAAAAACCACTCAACACATGTCTATGATGCTTCCCATAACTCCTGTTCATTATCAGAGATACAAATATTGTCAGCCACTATGGAACATACTTAAGTGTTTGAGGTCAAACAGCTGACAAGCAAATTAGTTTTACTGAGCAGAATATTTGCTATAACGATATTTCTGCTTCAGCAACATTGTGCTGAATCTGTCTGAAATATAATAGAAAGTAGGTTAGTTTTAAAACATGCCCAGGTCACAAAAGCAGAGTTTAAAGGGAATTATAGTAATTTCCTTTGATTTGTAGGAAATAGGAAATAAAACTTACTGATGAAAGATTTAAAAAATGTTACAAAGTGTTATCTAATGATATACAAGTCTGTGTAATATTTACATCAAATTCTACCATGAAGTCTTGTATTGTCAAGGGTGTAGGGATAGGTTTGTTGTATGCTAGGTGGATGTAAGATACTTGCAATTAATCAAGTAGTCCGACAACATGAAGGGGCTCAGAAGGGGTTACAATTTGGTCGAGATTACGGTGGAGAAGGCAAAGATATGAGATTACTGTACTTTGCGCGTGTAAAGAATGAGAGTAGTTGATGAAGGTAGTTGAGATTTGGGAAAGATTGCGAATCTGGACCGGTGTGGGATATGTAAGAGATGCACTACAGGTGCTGTACGTTGCATCAATCGAGGATGATGACATCGGAGAACAATGAGTTTATGACTGTATTACGTGAACGACTCTTACATATCATGATAACTCTTCTAGTGTAGACTGTCAGTGTGCTTGACTGACAGTGTGTGTTTGTATGCATGTGTGTGCGCAGGGAGTTTTAGGCAACACAAGCACGAGCAAATACTATGCGTTAATCTAGCAAATGTCTAGAATGTATTAAATCTCTGTTCAGAAAAACACTTATTACAAACATATATATGTATAAATGTGTTTATAAATGTATGTATGCATATATATGTGTATGCGTTTATATATATATATACATATATATATATATATATATATATTTGACAGGAGGGACAGCAAAAGAAAGAAAGAGATCTCGATATTATGCAAATAGAGGAATTTACCTGTAAAAATATGTGACACTTATTCAGTAGCCATGATAAAACTCCCAGTTTCGGATGCCAGGGTGGGAGCCCACGCCAACATCTCTTCAGTTATCCGGCTATTGAAAATTCCTGTGAAAAATGACCGTTAAAAACAAACGGAAATTACTGTGTAGTGACAAGGTCAAAACGTGTCTAAAACTGCGTATATTATCGCATGCACGCATATATCCATATACGAACGCACATATCTCTATATACGCACGCATATATTTACATACTCACGCATCCACGCGCACACTCCATTACTATCTAAGTAATTGATCATGTAACTGACTAAATGTAGAATATAAAATGTAAAAATTAAATGTTGACACCAAATTGAAAAAAGAGGAATCAACGTAAGATTTTTTGGGGGAACACCAACAAAATAATAAATTGCTTATCCGCGATAGTATTCTAAGGAGCCCTGAAAAAAAATTTACTTTAGTTCTATGTATTGGTATGTATTGCAAAAACCAGCTAAGTTTCTTTCTCTAACATTTTACATAGTTCAACCTCTCCAAAATGTTAATGCGTGCAAACCAAAGTAAACTAATAACCAAAGGGATCCATCGATATAGACAATGGTTGAGTACCCGTAGTCTAGAGTGTAAACGATACACTACAGCTAATTCTACCGTATTGCAAGTGTTCAGGTTAAGTTTGATTGAAGATTGCTTCCCACCAAAATCAGATATCCACAAAATAAGTATGTACATTAACTATTTTACTATGTTCATATATATTAGCATGCACTGACCGACTCTGTAATTCTACTGAGATCTATGAGAATATAAGTTTAAGAGGCAAACACGGCTCCAATAGTCTCAGTATTTCTGTCCGTTATAAAATAAGTGAGGTTGGTGTTCATGACTATCTCAGAATTCACTTTGAAATGCAGCATCTCGTATATCGATGAATGTGCTTGTGTTGGTGAACGTGTGGTAAGTGTGCCTTTGTCTCTTTGTATATGGGCGTTAGTTTATTTGTGTATGTGCGTGTGTGTTTGTGTATGTGTGTGCGTGTATATGTGTGTATGTATGTGTGTGTGTGTGTGTGTGTGTGTGTGTGTGTGTGTGTGTGTGTGTGGCATGCATTTTCAAGAGTACTTCACAATCTAGATTAAAATATGATGACATTAAACAGTATAATCGACTATTTTATAATTTCATAATTATCAAAGTTTTTATCCCTTGCAATATTTATATCGATTTTTCTTTTGTTATCAAATTATTCAATAACAATTACACTAAATAGCAAAACCAAAAATGAAATTGTGTGTAAATATGTGCAAATGACTATAAATGTGATATTTTATATATCTGCATGTGTATGTATATGTATATACATACATATATACATATATGTTTATATATATGTAGATATGTGTACATATGTATGTATATGTATGTGTGTGCATGTCGGTATATATATATATATATATATATATATATATATATATATATATATATATATATATATATATATGAAACATGAATACATACATGTACGGTTGAACTGTGTGTGTATTTGTACGCGTGAGCCCATTATATTATAATTTTCTTTTTCAGTTGAAACCTTCAGTAACTACTTCGTTGTGTTAAAGGCTATCCAACTTTGAATATTAAACCATATCATTAGTCGATAAAATAAAAGGAAAACATATTTTAAAACATATGCATTTAAAGTGTGTTAAAAAATAAGCATGCATGTGTACGCTCACAACATTGTATACACACATACGTATACTTTAAGTTCAATTAGAAACTTTACACTTTCACATGTGTATGTGTATTTATACACATAGTCACACAAACTCATACGTATCTCTATGGTAGTGAAACATAATATCCACTGTAAACACATTAGCACACACATAGCGGCACATAATCATGTGACTGATTATAGACACTGTCACAACTCTACCTTTACTCTCATACACATATATACACACGTTTATATCATTCACATGACTGACGCAATATTCGCACGTTAAACTTCTCGTATACAATTTAGCATTGACTACACGCACATCCACACACTTACAGACACAGGCATGTACATAAATACAGTAATGATTTCACATCCATACAGGATCAGATCCTATATGCAGACAACTACACAACACTTAATCCTACACAGTGAACCCTGAGACATAACTATACACACTCAATCACGCACACAAAACATGTAATCATGCCTGAATGCAATTATAAATTCATCAAACGCACTTGTGAAAATTATGCACTCCCACACATATTCATTCACAACACTGTTTTTCATATAACAACACGTGCGTAATGACAAACTTACACATTTCCACAGACATAACAAACAACTATTGAAGCAATCACACATAATTTGGAAAATAAACTTTAGAAACAAAATCACACGCGCTGGCGCATACACACACATATATATATGTATGTTTTTATGTCATATATATATATATATATATTACACGTAGAACGCCATTATAATTATAAGCTTTATAATAAGACCTTTTGCGCCAACTAATATGGAAGCAAACTCGCAAATATGTCAGACAATTATATGGAATTCCACAAAGGGCACGATCATATAAAAGGTCGTAATCTGGAACAATAAATTAATATAATTTGTAAACAACAGGTGGCATTGATGCATGAACATGTTGAGCGGATTTTTGCATTGTTTTTTGTTAGAGCTTGATGTTTTATCCGCTTGATGATAATGATGAATATAATGATAATAATAATAATAATAATAATAATAATAATAATAATAATAATAATCAAAGTAGTAGTAGTTGTTGTTGTTTTAGTGGCAGCAGCAGCAGTGGCAACGGCAGTAGCAGCAGTAGTAGTAGTATGTGTGCCTAACTACTTATTTCATCGACCCGAGATGATGATGACGACGACAATGATGATAATGATAATAATAATAATAATAATAATAATAATAATAATAATAATAAATACCTTGATGCAATTACAGGGAGTGGCTCTCATGGCTTTTGATTTTAACTGATTGGAAGTATTATCGTGTACATCGTTTTGTCTTGATATAAAAGAGGAGCTACAGCAAATATTCTGCTCATTACCACAGATTTGCTCCTCAGTTGTTTGACCTTAGCCAGATAAGTATCCCCTTAGTGAGGATATGTGCATCTCTGATAAAAAGCAGAAGTAGTGGGGGCGCATCATAGCCATGTTCTGAGAGGAATTCTTTGTGGGGTTGAAAAATTCACCTCTGGAAACAGGTGTTTTGCTTATCTTCTTTAAAGCAAACCTTATTCTTTTAAGTGGGATGGGCCACTCGACCTGAAGAAAATTCTAACTAAGCACAACCTACAAGGTCATGCGCTCTTTATAGTCATATGATATCACCATGTCGCGCACATACTCTTGTGATGCTTGTGCCTGGTGTACCCTTATCAGACTTCGTATATTTTTGCCCCAGTGTTATTTTGATGGCATGCGCTCCTCTCTGAATGAATAATTATAACAATAATAAAGGTAACAATTATCATTATTATTATCATCTATATTTTAATACTCTAAGCTAAATGCGTGTGGCTGTTGCGTAATCAGTTGAAGGGAAAAGCAAAAAGAAAGAAAAGTGTATTAGCAGTGATAGCTAGAAGAAATGGAATGCTATTACTTGATGTAAAGGTCCTAAATGTTAGCTAACAACTCTCAAGTGTATAGCAATGAATATAATTTTCAGTTATGTCTGTACGTTCTAGAGCTTCTTAAGATACACACAGTACAACTTCAAAATATATTGTGTATTTCATGACACTTTTTTAAAAGATTCAACAATTTTATAATTCCTTGAAATAACGCATTAAATCTTTACCAATGTACAACAACCGAAAAATGTTATAGATATTGTCTTATATCTGGTTCCATAGTGATCATCGTTTATTTCTTAAGGTGAATTGAAAAATAATAGATTATACTCACAAAATATAAGACCTAATAATATTGTTTTTTGAGATGTTGTTTCTTGAGATTCAACTTCCATGCTATCTGTGAGACCCTTTAAATTATCTGAAGAATCAATTGCTTCACAAAATAAACTTTTCCATTTTACGATTTTTCTAAGGAACACTGGTATTTCTACAAGTACTGCTAGTGTATATCGTCGCCGTCATCATCATCATCATCATCATCATCATCATCATCATCATCGTCGTCGTCGTCGTCGTCGTCATCGTCGCCGTCATTGACGTCGTTGATAATCGCTTTCGTCGCTGCAGTTGTTCTTTTTGAGCAGTGTAATAAATGTAATTAAGTTCCCCGTGCCAGAAATTGCTAGCCTTGGGCCAAAATTGAAAGCATTATTATTATCATTATCATTATCATTATTATTATCATTATCATTATCATTATTATTATTATTATTAATATTATTATTATTATTATTATTATTATTCAGTAGTTTTATTTTTATAACGTGCTTTCACTTCACTACCGAGCGCAGCTCTGTGCGCCTTGGGTATGTGCTGTGGTTTGCTGTGGTGCTCTTATGTTTACTGTATTGAAAGTGTTTTGCGTAGAATGTGTGCAGTACCCAGTAGTGCAATTTTCTGTATGTTATATATATTTGTAAGTCCTGGTGTTTTTGTTATGTATTTGTCTGAATATTTTTTTATTATACCTAAGGCACCTACTATGATAGGAATTGTTTCTGTTTTTAGATTCCACATTCGAGTTATCTCTATTTCCAGGTCTTTGTATTTTGAAAGTTTTTCCATTTCTTTTAGAGAAACGTTGTCATCTGCTGGTATTGAAACATCAATTAGAAGGCATTTTTTTCCTTCATGATCTTTGACAACTATATCTGGTCTATTCGCCTTAATTTCTCTATCTTTGTGTATTGGCATATCCCAGAGTATGGTTGCTTTCTCGTTTTCTGTGACCTTTTCTGGCGTGTGTTTATACCATCTTTTTTCTGTTGCTATTCCATAATGTTGGCATAGCTTCCAGTGTATATAGGTCCCCGCTCTGTCGTGTCTGTGAATATATTCCTTCTTAGCCAGGACTGGGCAGCCAGAGATAATATGATTTATTGTTTCTTGTCGATCTCCACATATTCTACAGTTACTTGTTATATTTCTTTTCATTATGTGTTTTTGGTAATTTCTGGTGGGGAGGCTTTGGTCTTGTGCAGCAATTAAAAATCCTTCAGTCTCTGCTTTGAGTCCTGAGCTTCTCAGCCATTGCTGGGATTTTTCTCTGACTATTTCTTTCGCATTTAGTTTAGCCCAGTATTTACCATGTAGGGGCTTTTCTTGCCATCGTTTTATCATGGTCCGTTGCTGTTCTAGTTTTAGTTTGGATTTCATTTGTTTTATAGCTTTTGTTGTTTCTTCTTCTTCTTCTTCGTATTTGTTAGGTAGATTGATTTCTTGTTTGTATTTGTCAGCTTCCTTAAATACTGAAAACAGTTTTTTGTTTTGCTCGTGTTTTGTGGCTATTTGTATTAGTTTCCCTTGCTTCTGGAGTAGGTATTTTTGCAGTCCTATGGTGGTTATTTTATAATAGTTTTCTAGCTGTATAAGACCCCTGCCACCTTCTGTGCGTTGTATATATAGCCTTTCTATGTCAGATTTTGGGTGGTGCATCCTATATCCTGTCATTATTTTTCTTGTTTTCCTGTCTATTTTACATAGTTCGTTTAGTGTCCAGTTAAGGATGTTGTAGCTGTAGCTTATAACTGGGACAGCTAAAGTGGTGATACCCATTATCTTGTTTTTAGCATTGAGCTCTGTTTTTAGTATTGATCTAACTCGTCTATAATACTCTTTCTTTATTTTTTCTTTCATTTGTGTATGTTGTATCCTATCTAGTTCATTGACTCCTAAATACTTATATGGTTGGCTTTCGTCTAGTTCTCTTATTTCATTGGCTTTATCTAGTGTTATATTGCTACTTTTAACTAATTTTCCTCTTTTCAGGGTTGCTTTGGCACATTTTTCTAATCCGAATTTCATTTCTATTTCCTTGGTAAAGCCGTGTACTGTCTGTAGTAGTGTTTCTAGCTCTTTGTCGTTTTTTGCATATAATTTTAGGTCATCCATATATAGAAGGTGGCTGACTGTTTTTCCATAGCATTTGTAACCGCATCCAGTTCTATTTAGCAATTCTGTTAGAGGTGTGAGTGCCAGGCAGAACAGGAGTGGAGAGAGCGTGTCTCCCTGGAATATTCCTCTTCTAATGGGGATGGCTTTCGTTTTCACAAGTCCCTCTTTTGTTTGGAGCTGTAGCACTGTCTGCCATTTGTTCATTGAGTGCTCTATGTATTTTATGATAATTGGTGCCACCTTGTTTATGGCTAGTGTTTCCAGAATCCACGTGTGGGGAACACTGTCGAAAGCCTTTTGGTAGTCCACCCAGGCCATACTGAGGCCTTTCTTCTTTCTGCGGCTGTCTTCAGTTATGGCTTTATTGATCAATAATTGATCTTTACAGCCGTATGAGCCCTTGCAGCATCCCTTCTGCTCTTCTGGTAACAGGTTGTTATTTTCCAGGTGTTTACTCACTCTCTGCGATATTATTGCAGTAAAGGCTTTGTAGATCGTAGGGAGACAGGTTATAGGTCTATAGTTTTGTGGTTTCTCCGTTTCCGTGGATTTGGGGATTAAGATGGTTTTCCCTTTTGTGAGCCATTCAGGCATTGTTTCTGGATCTGCTATTATGTTGTTAAAGTTTTCTGCCAGCTTTTTATGCATTGCTGGCAGGTGTTTTAACCAGAAATTGGGGATCTTGTCGTGTCCAGGTGCTTTCCAGTTGCTTAGTCTTTATTATTATTAGTCTTTTATTATTATTATTATTATTATTATTATTATTATTATTATTATTATTATTATTAGCAATGTTCTCATTTTCTTTTTATTAAGGCTGTGAGCTGGCAGAATCCTTAGCACGCCAGGTGAAAAGCTTAGTGCTATTTCGTCTGCCATTACGTTCTGAGTTTAAATTATGCCG
Source organism: Octopus bimaculoides (assembly GCF_046866305.1). Taxonomy (NCBI): domain Eukaryota; kingdom Metazoa; phylum Mollusca; class Cephalopoda; order Octopoda; family Octopodidae; genus Octopus; species Octopus bimaculoides. The sequence continues at coordinate 42,277,621 of NC_142934.1, forward strand.
TGGTCAACTTAGCCGTTCATTCTTTCGGAGTCAATAAATTAAGTAAGAGTGAAACACTGGAGTCAACGTACTCGACTAGTTCATTCCCCACATCCCCACATATTCCAATCATATAGTAGAACGGATTATTATTATTATTATTCTATGTTTGACTTTTGTTTTGCATTTGTACGAGTTGGATCCAAGTCTCACCCAGAGACCTCAAGAGACAACAAGTTAGAAGTTCATGTAGGTGTTATGCCTAGGGTACCATATATTTCGATTTGTACAGTTTTGTTCAAGTGAATGTTTAAGAAACCATAACAAAATTATGTGTTTGCTTTAAAATTTGAGATCACATAGACAGTATTTTACGTAGGATATGGGCAGTTCCCATGAGCGCTATCTTTTGAACTTCAGCCATTTTGGGGTTTCCTGGTATCTGAGCTAGGTAGTAATCAGCCCGTTTCGCTGTCATTCCCAGGGCATCTATGACAATAGGTATTGTTTTAGTCTTCAGATTCCACATTTTGCTAATTTCTATTTCAAGATCTTTATATTTGCTCAGTTTTTGGTAGGTCTTGACAGATACGTTTATATCGATTGGGACAGTCATATCAATGAGGAGGCATGATTTTTGTCTGAAGTCTTTCAGTATGATGTCTGGTCTATTTGCGTCTATCTTTCTGTCAGTTTGAATGGTGAAGTTCCAGAGGAGTGCAATGTGATCATTTTCAAGTACTGGGGGTGGTTTGTGTTCCCACCAGTTTTTATCATGGGGCAAGTCCAGGTTTTTGCATATTACCCACTGAATATATTGTGCAGCTCTATCATGCCTGTTGAGATACTCTGTAGGCGCAAGCAGACTGCACATGGAGACAACATGATCGATGGCCTCATTTTGTTGTTGGCATATACGACATAATGGGGAGCTGCCGTTCTTTAATATGTTGGCCTGGTAGTTCTTTGTAGGTAGGCATTGATCTTGGGCTGCTATGATAAACCCCTCTGTTTCTGATTTCAAGCCAGATGCCATTGACCATTGGTGGGTAAGGGCTTTGTCAATATCTGCATTATTCGCTCTCTTTGGGTATTTGCCATTGAGAGGTTTTCCATGCCATTTTTCAGTCATAATATCTAAGGCAGCGCTTAGCTTTATTTTTATTATTATTATTATTATTATTATTATTATTATTATTATTATTATTATTATTATTATTATTATTATTATTATTATTATTACTATCATTATCATTATTCCTATACACTCCAGAGATTAGACTTTTGGAAAAGAAAAGAATCCTAACATCGAGCTACAACAAATAGCCTCAGATATCAAGAACCCTCCTATTGGCCTCTAGCAATTAACCTTATATGATTAGAACCCCGCTAAGTATGCCAGCGCTCCCTAATAACACTCTTTTCTGGGTTTTATACCTATTTTCTCTATTCAACTGTTCAGATCTTTATAGAGAGTTTCCAATGCACCAATAAGTCCTGGGATACATTCTACCCGCACTTTCCATAGTCTCTGCAATTCAAAGCTCGGTCCTGGTACTTTGGCCTTTTTCCCATGGATCTCATTAATTTTTCCATCATTTGTGACTGTAAAGTCAATTATCTGGCACTTTCTATTCTTTTTATCTACTACTACCAAATAAGGCCTTCTAGCTCCAATTACGTTGTCTGTCTGAATGTTAAAATCCCACAACAACTTGCATTTCTTAGTTTCTAGAAATTTACTAGATTCAAATTCATGCTATTCATCAGTATGTTCAAATCCAAGCTTTCTACATACCTCCCAGTTGCTTGCTCTCCTTAGATTGTCATGTATTTTCTTGAATTCTTTCTGTGCCAGCATGCTACATTCACTTACTATATGAGTAACGCTTTCCTCTTTTGATTTACATAATCTACATTCGGAATGTACTTCGTATTTTTCTATCTTGCTTTTTTTTATCCAATTAGTCCTTAATGTTTGATTTTGTGCAGCTACTAACAAATTTCTGTCCCCCTCTTCGGCTTTCCTTTCCGCAGCAATAATCCTATTTCACTAATTCCATTTGCTGAAAGTATCTTTAGGAATCTATCATACAACGCATTTCCTGCCAGTCAGATAATCTCTTTTTTCGGGTTTTAACTTCGTTTGGTATTTTGGTTTCCCTATTGTTGTTGTTATCTTTTAAAGCCACAATTTACTGCTATTTGATAGTTTTGACATGTTTTAATAGTTTTCTTTTCCATATTATTATTCTTATTGGTTTCATTCTTAATTTACTTCTGATTTACTGGAATTGTTCTAAGTAGAATTCTTTGCATTCACATTCGAAAAGACAGAATACATCAAAACATTCACACAGGTACTTCACAAACATAGATATTTTATCTGTAAGTCAAATATTTTCATCTTTACGTTAATCCATAATGTTATGCTATTTCTAGTACAGAGACGAGTATACATACATACGCTCATACACACACACACACACGCACATATTCACACACACGCACACACACACGCACACACACACACACACACATACATATATATATATATAAATTGTAATATACACATATATATGTAACACACACACACATGTACGCAGACACATTCACGCATACACTTTAGCATCAAATTTTAGTATTCTGGACTTAAATCTATCTAGTTTCTCAACACTAAATATTTTCTTCAAAATATGCTTCCACAGCGTCTCTTTGTGGAACGGTCCACAATCGTAAGCAGCATTAGCACTATAAAATATAAGATCGTTTCTTTATTCTGCCATTTTGGATTTTGTCGTTACTGTATGTTTTCTCTCTGATTAAGATGGCAAAAGACAAAACATCGTTATAATTTTATACCAATAAAATCAAAAGCCACATTAAAGTAAGTATAGTTACTACTCTATCATTTTTTGAGATTTTACAACTAGCTATTTTGCTTGAATTATATATCCACTTCCACCAAAGAAATTATAGGAAAGAATGTCAGAATTAATCTACCCGCAATTAAGAGGAAGAAATGAAGTCATAGATTTCGTTCAGTCTCTTCAGTTGGTAAAAAGACAATTCAATTTTGTACTACACTTTACGGGTGTTCGTTAATGCATAGCTGGAACGTATGCTAGAGCACTCTTAGAATGATAGTTCATGGACGTTAACTTTGTAATAAGCTCTGGATTCTTTTGTTGGTAGCTAAGTGACCTGATGTTTCCATAATAAACGGAAAGTCAAGTATGATATATATATATATATATATATATATATATATATATATATATATATATATATATATATATATATATATATGCTAAGCATATCTCTTCAGTCGTGGTTGTATAACATTATAGAGGTTGTGCTGAAACTTTTTAATTGATTTTATGCGAGTTATATGATGAAGCCATTTTACATTAATTGTTATTAACGTTGATTGAAACATATTTCTGACAATAAATTTTAAAGTGCTATTAATCTGGTAACGCTTGTGTTCCACTGTATTCGCTGATTGTACTCTATTCACAACTACGTTTCTATACACAAACATGAACACATAAGCACACATAAAATCACGCATATGTTTACAGGCATATACACACAAATACACATATCTATATCTATAGCAATATTTGTATGTATATATATAAATCGATTGTCAAATCAATTCCATGACATGTGTGTGAGTGTGTGTTTATGTGTGTGTGCGTATGTGTGTATGTGTGTGTGTGTGTGAATACATGCTTATACAAACAGATATGTATTCTCTCACTTGTAGTACATAGGTGTGATGTTGTGCAGTTGAGCAGTTATTACCTCATATCTCTGGTGTGGGATACACCTCCCCAGATGACTGTTTAAACAAGTTCTTCCCTATATACTTTCGCAATTTCACTCGGTTTAATTGTCTATACGTATATTGATGCATCATTCCAGCAATTTAGAGACAGAACTAAAATCATAAATTCAGTGAGCGGCATGACACACTTGAAGTCAAAATACCAAATACCTGCATAAAAAATGGAGAAATAAAGTGAAAGCAAAAATATAAACAATAATGTATAGATACTAAAAGATTCCAATCGGATTACGACTGATCATGTGAGAGAATGTGCCGAAACGATTATAGTGATTTTAAATTAGGAATCTCGCTAATTCCATTTTAAGTCGTTTAGCTCTTGATATAAACTTTACGAATACTATTTTATTTCTGCAGCATATCCATTAGCATATGCATGTTAACTCTAATGACGACCACATGACATCAAGACACAGTCCCAACTTATGGCTAAGCACTTTACCTACGTTATTCATACCGCCTTCACCCATGAACGATCTGCTGACTGTGCATCCGTTCTCTCTCCCTGCGCTCACTCGACACTTTCCGCTTCGCATATCACTCCATCTACACAATATCTTCAACGCACCATTCTACGTGCTTTCCTCCGACTTCAACCTGATTACTCCTTTTCCCACGTCTGCTTCAACTCATCTCCTCTCCTCCATAAGCACCCATAACCTACGTGACCTTCTAGTCCGTAGCTTCTTCCCCACTCTAGGCAACCAGCTTGGTTCTTTGGTCAAAATGGCCGGCGTTGGGCTGACTGGTGTGTTGATATCTCGGGAACATCAGCTTCGGCAATAACACCTCGGCCTCGTGCCACTTCCATTTGACTGGTCATTCTACTTAGCTTCAGCCTGTATTCGGAGTGAATTTGTACAAGGTCTATCCGAAATCCTTCTTCTGTGGAGACAAAGAATATATTTTCTCTCTCCAATCCGCAGACCTTGATAGACTCAATTTTTCACTTCTCTTCATATAAACCCAACTTCACACATATTTACACACACCACACACCTCCTACATTCAACTGCTCATCCTTCTATACCTACAACGTTATACTCTTTATCTACACCATACATTCTTTATCCAACAGCTCGATATACACACACTAACTGAAAACAGGAACACACACATTAGTTCACAAACATATACACACATAAAGACACCCAGCATTGAAGCATATAATTCACATGCATACAACAGTGTAGCACACGCACATATACATACGCATATTTTCGACTGTCTCTTAGAGCCACACACCTAAACTCGACACAAAGACACACAAGCACTCACGTATGCTACTCTCACAAATATACACGCACATACACATGCTCACATAATTTTCACATTCACACACTCTCTCACCCATACATACCTACATACTGAGCCACGCACCGTCCCGCTAGTACAATAGGCCAAGTCAGTGCATTGCTGCTTTCATCATTTGTCTGTATGTTTTCGGGTCTTTCCGAGAGACCCCCTCGACTCGAGTCCCAGTCAGTCCACATCTCTGCGAGATGCCATCTCATCTGCTATGACCGTATGACATATGACCAAATAATACGTGCCGTCAACTCAGCCGGATTCTCAGTGAAGAAAACACGGTAAGCAGGATCTAACACGGGAAATCGTGGAAGATGGCCAGACACTCTCAGCTGTTCGCTATACTCGTTATAAATAATTAGTTGTTAAAGGTGAATATGGAAATGCGGGAAGAAACTCATATTACGCAGGAATATATGCACACATATATTCAAACATATAAACTCATAGAAATATCATCACTCATATGCACTGACATATAAGGGTTGCTGAAATGTTCCTGGCCTTAGGTAAAAGAAAATACAGCAGTATCAGTTAGTTATGATTTTATTCAACAGATGTTCCTCTCATATTCACACACTTATTGCAGCAGTCTTTCAGTTTTACTAAGCCCATTAACAGAACTTGAAAGGTTGAATCTTTATCCAGGACTTTCTCGATACCCTTAAAACCCGGAACTTTCAGCAGTCCCTTGTATATAAAGTGGACAATAATCAAGTTAATCGATGTATGCTTTCAATACTGTGTCCTGGCGGTAATTATACATATTCATGCTTACAAACGTATATACACATATATTTCACTTTTCCACAAGTAGAGACATGTACAAAAATAGTTCCTGGATAATAGACATGATGGTCATAGCTGGTGCATTGGCGGCAATAAAGTTTGATCAGGCTGGGTTGGTATGGAATATCAATAATAACACACCATCAGTAAATCAACGCTACATAAGCGATACTGAGTTTCATCATATAAAAGTCATATTGGTAGACACATATCCAAGTACTACTCAATAACCAGATTGCCATTGCATTCAACGGCCAGTGCATACTGAGTTGCGAAGCGTACTTTAAAGCTTAATGATGCAGATGCCGGAAAAAAATGCAGTGTTGTTGACAAACTACCAACGTCGTGGCTGCTTATCAATTTAATTTCCAATCTGTCTAATAGAGTAATTTCGCTTGAGCTTTGTCACACAGTCCCGATAAATTAGACTCTAAGTCACACTCAGTAACATGTTTCAGTTTTAAACGAAGGCAGCAAAACCATAAATTAAAGAAAAATTTCTCAGTCTGTAAATGTTTATGACTAGTATGCATTCATAAAGTAAATGAGCTTCACCAATGTTGACCTGGAGGTAAACACTACAATATATGACGTCTGATCAAAAATTATCGGTAAAGGAATCCGTTGTTATGGTGAGATATTGCAGTTATAATATACTCAAACTCTGCTGTTATTCTAAAAATACTCGACATCTCCTATATTAATAATGTATTCCATAATTAATTTAGTAATAATATACTCTGCATGTACCATAGGAAAGATATACTCAGCAGTTCCTGTAATACTAATATATTCAACAGCTACTGAACTACCAATTTATGCAACATCTGCACCTGTATTGCCAATCTGCTCAATATTTACTCCAGTAATATATCAATTATGGTTCCAATCTACCAAACAGCCACTGTCGTACCAATCTACGCAGCATCAAGTCTCGAACAGACAGTGGAACCGAAATTATATTAACAGGATCATTAATCTATAAACAATATTCTATTTCTCATTTTATTCTTAATATTATATTTCGTCTATTTTTCAATTTATATGTTTTATTTCTTCTGTTTGATTAGTACTTTCTTCATTTAGGGTGGAGTTTTCTTTTGCTTTTGTATTTTACTTCGTTGATGGCTTCTTCAATCAATCGATCGATATTTGCACTCTTATTGATTTATTGATCTGTGAGAAACGATCGAAATACATCGATTGATTGTTTACTCTGTCTGGCCCGTTTCTATTCATCTCTTTATTGGAAAAGATGAAGAAAAACATATTTTCTGTTTGTGTTTTCTCTTACCATTTCATTGATTGATAAAAGATATTAAAACACACAGACACACTCACACACATACAAACAAACACATACGCGTGCATACTCAAACATATGAACACAGTTATTCAAGCGCGCATATGCGTGTGTATTACTGGGTGTTTGTAAATGTGCGCACAGAGAGAGATAGCGCTCGCGCGAATGTGTACACGCATGTTATCTGAACTCGCGTGAATGATAGAAATAGTGAAAAAAAAAAAATTATATCGAAAGACATTTGCACTCAAATATTTTCTCAAGCCCATGTATACGAAGGCTTCTACATCAATTGGATATTTCCAGATGACTGACGCGTCATATTTTGCTTCCAATCTAAATACACACACACACACATATATAAAAATAAACATAAATTCATACAAACATATATTTATATTTATATCTGTATATCCACAAACACACGCACACACACATACACACACACACGCACACACACATACACACACACACGCACACACATAATGATATATAAACATTTACACAGACACGGATACCCAGAATCACCAGCGAACACACAGAGAGGCAGGTGAACGCAAAATAAAGCAGCATACGCACTTATTACAATTATACATACGTCTCGTGAATATATAATCATAGATAATCTTTTGTGCACATTACCTATTTACACACCGCACCAATTTATAATACGTTTGTATGTGTGTGTGCGTGTGTGCGTGTAATACACACGCACTCATATGTATATGCCTGTCTATCCGTCTGTCTGTATGTATGTATGCATGCATGTATGCGTGTGCTTATTTAAGTATGTATACATCTATGTGTGTGTCTGCGTGTGTACATTATATAATACAGAGATTTATACATGCGAACCAGAAACTTTCCTGTGTAAGTTATAACTTTTAGTGTCAAATGTTTGTTAACTGGTATGTTTTTCTTTTATTCTTTTATAAAGTTTAACTCGAAGGCTGTGGCCATACTGCGGCATCACCAGTTTGTTGCAATACATGTATTTGAAAATGTTTGGTGAGGCATTGCTATAACTCTGAGCATCAGTGAATTGGCTTCTGATTAAAGTATAAAATTCAAATATGGCGGAGACAAGGTTGCATAGGTTTGGGATTACATCAATCAAGTAAGCCGTTCCACCTCTAACACGCCGCACAGTAACATCGGCTCATTTCTTTCATATAGTTTCATGACTTTTGAGGAATTTGTTGGGGGATTACTATCTCCAAGGTCTTTCGGTGTATGAGTATTTCCATATACGTATATATATATATATATATATATATATATATATATATATATATATATATATATATATATATATATATATATACTGAACCGCAAAAGAAAAGCAAGACGTGTAAGGTTTCTAAATAACGAAAGTGTTCACAAAGACGCATGCCCGGTGAAAATTCCTATTACATTCATATAACTCATTCATTCATTCGGTACATTAGGCAGTATACACTGTAGGATATTTCTCGCTTTATACGATAAGTTATATAAATTTTAAAGTTCAATACTCCTGTGACATAAATTAGAGATTTCGACATGTGTTATTCAAATAATTGAACGTGGAATGGGCCTAATAGAATTAGCTAGTGTACACTCGACATTTCATATTTAAATCTGATGTGACTATTTTTACTTGGAGAGGGATTAGAGAATGCTATGTCTTTATACATTTCTAATACATGTTTTGGATATTTTTGTTTCAACTCACCTTCTAAACACTTGATATTCCGCATTTATTCTTGAATATGGACTGAAAAATATTATATGCGGATAACTTACATTACATATTTTTGATATTTTTGGAGCAACGCGACTTATTAGCACTGGATATTTCTATTTTAAATCAATCGTTAGTTATTATACTTGGATAGATTAAAAGATATTGTATACTGATAACTAACGTATGCGCCCCCTTCTATACCCTTCTCTATATCCTTCTCAGTTATACCACCGGGTAAAAACGGTAGTGGGGTTGAAAATCCTCTCTCCTTACAATTCCAACATCACCTCTTCTGAGCATACTTTTTAACCCTCCTATTACTCACCCCATACAGGTCTAAACATCGTGCATGTACATATTAGACATTGGAAAGGGTTAGAGGCAATGTCATGCACCTTACACGAGCCAAGCTAACTTAATTTCTCTTGCAAGAGAGAGGGTGACATTGTCTCTCTTTTAGAAAAATTAATTAGAAGAGAGAATATGTTGTTATCCAAAACGTTTAAACTGTACTGACATGATTGATCTGTCACTGAACCAGGATTTTAATTTCATTTGATACACACTTTGCTATCATTTATATGGAAAATTGCGACAGCAACCCAGGCTACCCTGTGGTGATATGGTACGAACTGTCAATGAACTCAAAATGCATGTGCTTCCAAACGTTGTGCAAAACCTTAACAACAATCAATGGTTACACGTGCGAGCCATCGTATCTCCACGAAATGATGCTGTCGACAAGATCAATTGGGCTCTTATATATATATATATATATATATATATATATATATATATATATATATATATATATATATATATATATATATATATATATATATATATATATATATATATATATATATGCATATACACACACACACACACACACACACACACACACACACATATATATATATATATATATATATATATATATAGAGAGAGAGAGAGAGAGAGAGAGGGAGAGAGAGAGAGAGAAAGTAAGAGATAGGTAGATAGAAATCATATACATACCAAAATATTTCGACGGAGAGAGATGAGGGAACACCAAAATCAAGCAAAGTGCATTATTCTAATGCTCAAGAAAAATGACGTTTCAATCGTACGCTCTTCGTCTGAAACGATTGAGAAGAACGTAGCTGGAGAGAGCTACAGAAATGTGTGTCTATGTGTGTGGGTGTTTATTTTCATATATACGTATGTATGTACATAGAGATATATAGAACCATATACACATATGTATATATTTGTGTGCATAATACCTGCTAAGTAACTAAATGGCTGAAAGATTCGTCCATTTTATTGAGCAATGCATGCAATTCTTGGCTCTCGAATCACTTTGTAAATTCCACTGATTCATACATACTCATGTTTATACTGTTCCTAGTAACATATATAAAATTATACGTGGATATACATACACGTTCGCGCATGCGCGAACACGCACACACTCACACACATGCACAAACCCACTATATATGTGTGTATGTGTCTACGTGTGTTTATGTGTGTTTAGTGATGCTACTGCGTGTTAAGCTCTACTGAGTATTGGAGAAGACAATATTCTATAGTATCGCTCACTCTCATTCCATAGTGCACAAAAATCATTAATACCGGAAAATGGACCACGGTGCTATATAAACTTTGAATTTACTAGAACATAATTAATGCTACCAGAGTCAAATCCAATTAGAACTAAGTACAAATGTCATTAAACTCAACCAAACATCTTCGAAACCCTGCTTTAAGTACTAGTCCTGGAAATGCTATTATTATTGTATCTTACACATATCAGTGTTGATTACCAGCGATTAGCAATATCTTTGACTATTTATATCTATTTATATATATTAGTTGCATGCATCAATATAAATATTCAAAAGAGCACGAGTTTTGAATCACCAGTTCGAATTTGGGCATTTGTTTACCCTTCCAATATTATTACTATTAAAGATGTTAATGGAATGGCAAAAACAGCTTTGTGCCAGTGATCACTGGACAAATGCCGGACTAAAATTATTAAGTTTGTTTGTTTGTTTATTAACATTCTTAATCGCACGAGGATCGTTAAATAAGTAACAATAATCAAATAGCAACAATCCCTCGATCTCGCTCCCCTTCGACCAATTTTTATTCTGTGGAAAATTTAGAAATCAGATTTGTAGCTTTCCAGTCGGTGAATTGGTAGAGATATTGATGTACAGTTTACAATGCCTACTGGCAATTTGTACGAATATCAGTAAGATGAACTTTTGTTTTCATCTTCACGCAAACGTTAAATATAGTACCGATCAAGAACTAAGTGCACGATACTTTTGTGTTTCCAATAAAGTAGAGTTTTGTGAAAAGAAGAACCAACTACGCACTATTTCGCGAAGATTACATGACAGTTTGAAGTCCTTATCACATACGTCATCAGGGATCGTCCTTTGATCATCATGGTGAATCGATTTATATTATTCTGACCAGTAGAACCTATAAGTATATCGTTCTAAATCCAGGTGCATTAGCACCAAGTCCTAATTTTGTACTCACGTTGCATTAAATGATTGTAACAAATCTCAAATTTTGCAGGCTTGAATGACATTTAAAAAATTATATAGATCGTGTGTAGTGGGGTAGAAAATGGTAATGATAAATGAATATTGAAATTATATATATATTTTGATAATTATATTATGAACAAAGAATGGAAAATATATGAATTTCTACAAAAAGATATATGCAGATCAGTGTGATGAAGGGAATCCTCAATATGATATATGTTATTTGTGTGTGTATATATATATATATATACATCACCGAAGGCCTGGTATCGCGAAAGGCCTGGAATCGCGAAAGGCCTGGTATCGCGAAAGGTCTGGTATCGCGAAAGGCCTGGTATCGCGAAAGGCCTGGTATCGCGAAAGGCCTGGTTAGAGGCCCAACCATACGAGTCCTTTTTCGGGGCTGAGAAAAACTGAAGGGCTGTTGCAATGTGAATCTGAAGGGAAAAAGGTTGAATAAAATCATAATTAACTGATTCTCTTGTATTTTCTTTTACCTAATGCCAGGAGCTTTTCAGTCAAAAAATTATCACGCATGCACGCACACACAAATGCATAGAAGCATACATCCATCCATGTATACATGCATACATACATAGATACATGCATACATACATACATACCTACATAAAAGCACTAGATTTAAAAAACAAACAAACATGTGTTTTGATCAGTTTCTAGAAAAGAAATAGGCCATGTGCTTTCTTAAATTTCTTTTCCATCGTCTCTCATGCGTTATCACTAAATCAACAGGTTTAACGAATAAAATTAGGTGTCAATCGCTGCTTTTTTTTCGGCTCCGACGCTAAACGGAAGTTAGCAAAATATATTGGTTTCAGATTTTGGCAAGAACAGTCATATCAATGAGGAAGCATGATTTTTGTCTGAAGTCTTTCAATATTATTGTTATTATTATTACTATTATTATTATTATTATTATTATTATTATTGTTGTTGTTATTGTTATTGTTGTTGTTGTTGTTGTTGCTGTTGTTGTTTTTGTTGTTGTTGTTGCTGTTATCCCATCGTAACACGGTGTAGGTAAAAATGCACCGGAGTCATTTGTCATCTGTCAAGTCACAAGGACATCAGACATGATACTTTCCTTAAAATGCGCTGTGTTCAATAAGGCTGCGTTTTACAAGACATCAATCTTACATTGGATTTCCAGTTGCCTTAAGAAATTTTGAAGTTTCAATTGGATTGAGCTCAACGCTCCGATCACCACTGGTATCACTTTGACCTTACCACCTCGCATTCCACACAATCTTACTACTTCCACTTTCAGTTCGTTCGGAGTACCTGGTCATTTTTGTGAACCTCTTTACTCACAACATTCATGTCATTAGCTATGGCTACATCAATGATCTGATAGTATTTGTCTCTCTAATTCAATATGACAATGGTGTCCGATTACAGGAACTGTCTGAAAATCATAGTCTCAGAGTATCTTTCCTGCATAGCTTTACTTGGTACATGCTCATATCAATTCTTTGCACCGGAGTGGGTCGCCCATTTTCCGCACTCTTTCCACAGAGCATACATTTCTGGGTGTCAGACGATTTATAGATGTTATACTTTATTGAATTGGTAGCGAGAGCCTGGTCTTGGGGAGCAATGATCAGGCTTTTGGTGGTACGCGTCAAATCACCTCACTCAAACCATGCCTATGATGCCGTATTATCCTTAACGTCTGGTGTATTCTTTTCAGTCTGTCCATGCATTCTCATTTCTCGTAGGTCTTCTTTTCTCTTCTCCTCAACTCTTTGGTTAAACTCTACTTTGCCCACCATTTCATCTGAATTTACACCCATATCTTTCGCCCCATATGGCAGCAGGTCTTCATCACTATTTATCAAACAATCGGCAAGCGTTCCTCATTTCACTCCTTATACAGTGGTCTATACTAATTCGTCCTCTGCCAACATTTTTTCTTTTCATATACAGTCTGTTATTATTATTATTATTATTATTATTATTATTATAATTATTATTATTATTATTATTATTATTATTATTATTATTATTATTATTACTATTCTTCTTCTTCTTCTTCTTCTTCTTCTTCTTCTTCTTCTTCTTCTCCTTCTTCTTCTTCTTCTTCTTCTTCTTCTTATTATTATTATTATTATTATTATTATTATTATATCCTTGACTTTTGCATTGTATTTCTACAAATTAACCCCAAATCTCATCAAGAGATCTCAAGAGAAAGCAAGTTACAAGTTGAAGTTGGTGTTATGCCTAGGTTGTCATGTATTTGGTTTTGCACAAAGTATTGTTGTAGAGAATGTTTAACAAAAAAAAAAAAAAGAAAATTATAAGTTTGTTTTAAAATTTTAGATTATATAGTTTTTTTTTATGTAGGATATGGGCAGTTCCCATGAGCACTACCTTTTGAATTTCTACCATTTTGGGGTTTCCCTGCATCTAAGCTAAATGACAATCTGCACATTTAGCTATCATTCATGGGGTACCTATGACTACAGGTATTGTTATAGTCTTCAGGTTCCACATTTTGACAATTTCTATTTTAAGATCTTTATACTTTTATGTGTGTGTGTGTGTGTGTGTGTGTGTGTGTGTGTGTGTATGTGCGTGCGTGTGCGTGTGTGAGTGTCTATGTTTGTGTGTCTGCGTTTGTCTCCCTGCTTTCACTTGACAACCACTGTTGGTGTGTTTACGTCTCCGTAACGTAGGAGTTCGTCAATAAATAACGATAGAATAAGTACTAGGCTTACAAAGAATAAGTCCGGGGTCGATTTGTTCGACCGAAAGGCGGTGCTCATGCATGGCCGTAATCAAATGACTGAAGCTAATAAAAGATTAAACGAATATGTGTGTGTGTGTGTGTGTTTGAAGGCGCGTGACTTAATGGTTAGTGTATTCGGTTTACAATCGTCAGGTCGTGAATTCAATTCCTGGTGACGCAAGACACTTATTTTCACGTTACTCCAGTCCACTCAGATGGAACAATTGAGTAGTACCTCTATTACAAATGGCCAGCCTTGTCACACTCTTTCTTACGCTGAATCTCCATGAGAACTACGTGAAGGGTACACGTGTCAGTGGAGCGCTCAGGCATTTGCACATTAATTTCATGAGCAAGCTGCTCCGTTGATCGTATCATCTGGGACCATCGTGGTCGTAACCGATGGAATGCTCCATTTATATATATATATATATATACAGAGAGAGAGAGAGAGAGAGACAGAGACAGAGAGAGAGAGAAAGAGATACTTGCATAGCAAGTGACCTGATCTGAGATCGTGTGCTGGAACTAAAACAATTGCAGCGTGGATATATATATATATACATAAATGCATGTATATATACACACGTGTTTGTCGTGGAGTATGAGTGTCAATATGTGCATATCTCCGGTATGAAATATGCCAAAAATTCTGTGGCGACAGCTTTATGACTTTCTGCTGCCTTAAGGATTGCTCATGTTATCTTACTTGACTTGCAAGTTATATACTTAGCTCTCACTGTTTTAATGACGATTCATGGCTGCAACGTGTCTCTGAGTCGTGTACGTTCTCATATCCAGTATTGGCTACAAACTAATTTAGATAAGTGTTTTCAAATTAATATAGTCGTTTGATCTCTCTCCTTTTCGCATGAAAGCATGAAAGCATGAATGCCACTCCTAATTTCTCTATTAATTCGATAGCTGTTTTCAAAATATCACTTATGCAACAAAGTTGTTCAGATTTGTTACGTTCGACGTATCTCACCTGTTTGATACATACTAACAATTTCACCTTATGATAAGACATTATCTATGTAGACATCAATAACATTCTCTGGAGAGACCTGACATAAGTTTTAAATGTTGAACCCAATTTGTATCCTCTTTATACACACAGACACGCGCGCGCGCACACACACACACACACACCCACATACTCTCTTTACTCTTTATTCTTTTAATTGTTTCAGTCATTTGACAGCGGCCATGCTGGATCAACGCCTTTAGTCGAGCAAATCGACCGCAGGACTTATTCTTTGTAAGCCTAGTATTTATTATATCGGTCTCTTTTGCCGAATCGCTAAGTTACGGGGACGTAAACACACCAGCATTGATTGTCAAGTGATGCTGGGGGGACAAACAGATACACAGACATATGCACACACATACAAATACTTATATATACATATATATGACGGGTTCTTTCAGTTTCAGTTTACCAAATCCACTCACAAGGCTTTGGTCGGCCCGAGGGATATATATATATGCACATATATCCTGTAATGTGTATACACATATACATACACATGCAGGTGACCCAATAAAAAAACAGCATAAATTCGACGACTCTGCAAATTGTGTCATAATGACCGAACGGCAATTGAGGCAAACCACAAATAACAAAGATAGATAATCTAAAGATGCAAATATTAATATAGAGAAAAAAAAAAAGACACCAGCCGTATTAGTATGACGATCTTATAGACTACATCGAACACCCAACAAACATAACCACGTAAATAGAAAAGGACACATTATGATTGGATAATTTTAAAAAATTAAAGGGAAGTGAGATAAGAGAAACAATTCAGAATGGTTTGTATATGAATAACAATCATAAATGCAAGAATATCAAATAACATACAGCATGATCTCTTCACACACACACACATGAGCGCACACGCACACGTACGCATAGGCAGACCTACACAGACATATATTCGTAAATATACATACACATTTTTCCCCTCGTACGTTCCCTCTTTTTTGGCTCTTGCTCTCACTTTCTCTCTCTTTCATTATATATATATATATATATATATATATATATATATATATATATATATATATATATATATATATATATATATATATATATATATATATATATATATATATATATATATATATATATATATATATATATATATATATATATATATATATATATATACATATATATATATATATATATATATATATATTTATATATATATATATGTATATATATGTATGCATACATATATATGTTGTGTGTTGTGTGCATGTGTGCATGTTTATATATGTATTCCTATATGTGTGTGTGTGTGTGTGTGTCTTTGTGTTTGTGCTTGATCAGCTCTACTGCTTCACAACCACTGTTTACAATCACGTGACTTAGCGGTTTCCAAAAGTGACCTACAGACCGAAATTGAGTAATAAATTTGATTTGTTCAACCAAACATTTTATGATCGTGTCCCTACATGACGACTCTAAAATGCCTGAAACTAACAAATGCTAACAGATACAACACATGTTCATATTCGTAAAGCAATCCTACACGCATAACGGCATCACGTATTGCATTAAAAACTCTGGTAAAACTCTTATAAATATTAGAAAGAATATAATGTTGTTACATGGGTACATCATCATATTTTGTGAAGTTACACTCCGTATCTTATCGAGCTCAGTAATGAATGGTGCTTTTTCTATGAACACCAGAATGAGTGGAATGAGATATTGTTACGGCGTGATTTGAACTCATAACTTCATGGCTTGAAAATAATATCCACATGGTGTTTTGCTCGATGCTATATCGATTCTTGCAATCCACCATAATGATAGATTTACTGCTGCTAGTATTATTGATGTTACACTTAATGTTCATCATGCATAGCGTTTGTTGTTTCTTTTTTTGTCATTCCAGTTTGCTGCAGCCGACATAGGAAGCATCCAGCATTGCAGATACTGTGGATCTCGTGTTTAATCAGTTAGGAATAAGAACCATTCACCTTGCACTCCTTACGAATGTGTGGAAGTAAATATAAAGGAAAGCGGACGTACGTTGCAAAGGAATATGGAGGAAAGGGACTGAAATCCTTGAAGAACGTTACTAGTATCGAACAGAGAAATATGAACAGCAATCAGAATAAAATATATACCAACACAAAAAGAAAGCTACACACACACACACAAACAAAGAACATGTTCTATGAAAATTGTGCTGGTATAAAATGAATGACCATCCCATTCGTAATGATTACGATGAGAGGAAAGAGAATAATCATGATGAAAACGTTACCACCAACACCAATATCAACATCAACAACAACAACAGCTTTATTGCAAATAGAAAGAGCATCAATTACAGCAAACAAAACATAAAACATAAAAATATAATTTAAATTGAGATACGAATATAGTTATATCTTTTACATTAACAACACCATTACCAATAATAGATATCACAGTAAAAGGCAGAAAAAAAGTTTACATAAAAAAGAGAAACAAAAAAAAAGAAAACAAACAGCTAAACACAATCTGTTGCTAAGTTTGCTGTACAGTGCAGTTATTACCCTTCATTTTACTACTAGAACTACTGTAACTACAGCTAAATCTACTACTACTACTACTACTACTACTACTACTACTACTACTACTACTACTACTGCCGCTACTACTTCATTCAGCACTACTGTAGCTGCTGATGAAAGTGGTGATAAAACCCAGTCATTTTGGAAAGTGTATTTCATCATTTGGACATTGTAAATCTTACGGAGGAGGAGGAGAACAAATAATCAGCTGTAAGTGTTCTACTTCCATTACATTTAATCATTTTTACATTTTATTCATTTTTATTTATCATGTATTTTTCCCTTTACTTTTCGTATTCTTTTTCATTTTCTACTCTTAATTTTTTTCTACTTTTCCTTTGTCTCTTCATTTCTTTCGTTCTGTTTTTCTGTTGGTCTTACGTTATTTTTTATTCTTTCATCACACTTATTTTGTTCTTCTTTTATTACACGTACATGTTGCTACCTGCTTATTTTTCTTTCTCTCTTTCTGAGTTTGTGTCCAGGGGCTATATCAACTTCTTTGAAAACATCGTTGTCTTCACTTTATCCTTTGCTCTTTGAGACGATATCAAATGTATCAGGATAAATGCTTTGGAGTAATTACGTTAGTCTTTTAAGTTCACATCATAAGTTTGCGGCAAAACATCTCTCTTGTTCGTTTCCTTGAATAAAACAATCGTTATTTTCTTTATAAGTGGTTGAAGATTTTTCAATTTTCTTTGGGACTATTCGTTATTGTCGTCATCATCGTCGTCGTTGTCGTCGTCTTCATCGTCATCATCAGCAGTAGCAGCAGTGTCTACCGGATACACAGCCATCAAATATGATGGCAAACATTTTATATATCCCATGCTGTCACTATCGTTCTTAGTTCACGCTCTATCCTGTCAACACTTTATTGCATAATTATGCCCATTATTTGACACCTGTATAGTTATATCTGCAATTTTTAGTTGTTGGTTAAACCAGTTCAGTCATGATCAATCGGAACTAGAATCGACAGAAATATGTTCAGACATTCATATATTAACTACCCTAGTTTTTCTCAAACAGTTGACCAGGCATTTACAATCAAATATATACCACAGATTCTTGGAGTAGACTTTTCTGTCTTTCATAGAAAGTGAAAGTTTCTTTGTTTTTATTGTTATTGTTCAGCCCAAGGTCGAGTTTGCTTCGTCTATGGTATGATAAAAATGTAAATGACATAAGCTTTGGTACCCTTCTATAAAATGTCTCAGTGCGAGATTAGATAGATTTACCTGTCGTATCTGGCAGATTACTCGAACACGCATAGAATTATTTTTCCTATTCTGTGTTTGGAGTGCATAAACAAAGCCGTGTATTTACACTAAGTGATTTTGTCGATGTTTTTGTTAGAATATTTCTTGAAAAATGCATGGATTTTCGGTAAAGGTAAATCTATAGGTGAAGTTTAATTTTTAATGTGTTCATCTGCTCTAAATGCAGTTATGTTAGCATTGCAATGTATACCATTCTATCGTCTTAATTTATTAATTTGGATGCATTGTGAGGACAACAAAGAATGTTTATATATCTCTTCACTTATTACTGGTTCGATTGCTTTAAACATTACTGATTCGTTGACGACATAAAGTAAGCTTGCTAGGCGTTTCCATGTTATTGTCTCCAATAAAGGGGAAAATGATAGATCCATGCCCTTTTGTTATGTTTAACAACTAACAAACTCACTTGCTATGCTGCCCTAGGGAAACATGTATACAATTGATTTGCTGCTAGTGAGAGGACGCATAAACACGACTAGTGACAATCAAAGAACTTTATTAACCCTTTCAAATGCATCATATCAAACTTTGTTTAAATTCTACCCTTAGTTCTTTCAAAGACACGCACACTTAAATCATAAAGTACATAACCATGAAACTAATCTCAGTCCCCTAAAGTTATTGCCCTTGTGCCAAAATCCGAATTCTTCATCACTGCTATTATATTAATACATTTATTGCAAGATTATCAGGTCTGGAAAGGTCGCGTAGATGGCAAAGTGCTGAGTAGAACTTGCTCTCTGTTTCTTTCTCTTGATTCATGTTCGTGTTCAAATCATGACAGACAGCTTCGACACTACATGTTGTCCTTTTGTTAGCTTACAAAAAATATTTGCCATGACCAGTTCAATAGACTACAGCTACTTCAAAACATCGTCTATGTATGATATTACAAATTATATTATACAAAGAAATTTACTCTGAGTCAAGGGGTCACTAGGTGATCGGGATTCAACAAAACCTAAGCAACATATTGGGCAGAAATATCAACAGCAGTAATTTTGACTTAGTATATATGGTATATTAGTGATTGAGCAACAAACCAAGTAGAGGACCAAATCAAGGTGTCTAGAGAACCTAAGTATTTACTAAACCGATTATTATTTATTGAACAATTATCACTAAAGAACATTTTAGAATAAGGGTACGACATTTATTGATTCTAGAATGGATTAAATATAATTAAATGCATTAAGGAATATTTGTATAATACTGCAGCCTCTCTAGTAAATGACAGAACGTTTATAGAAGAATGATTAAAACTCAATTCCAGGATATTTGATTTCTTGCAAATCTGCCACCAACCATACTAATATCTGTGAGTCATTATTACGAGTAGGAAGGATAATGCCATTATGGCTTACAGAAGCATTCACGCAGTACATTCATGCTTAGGTTGAAATGCAGCACTTCAGCGACTACAATCCTAAAGTGTTGTGGATGAGTTCAATATATATAAGGAACAATAGATAAAGGAATTCGAAATGTATGAGAAGATTATACCATAATGTTACCCAAGTCTCAGCACTGTAATACACAGCAGAAAATGCAATAATTCAAATACCGTGTGTGATTGAGAATTGTATTATTGAAGCCTCTTATCATGTCACCCTGAAATTATATCTTGTTGCTTAGCGACATATTTCGTAGTCAACTATTTAATTTTTATCATTGTAGACAAGGGTGAATATTGAAAAAGGCATTGGTTCTGTTTCTAACCTAGAATCTGCTGTTTCAAATTTCAAAGACAAACCTACTACCAGTCTAATCTGTCTAATACACTCTCTCAAACAATTTTACAATGCACATGTCTATTTTCTCTTTTATATTTTCAATTTGGTTCGTGCTGAAAATGTTCAACAGTAGCCAATGTTACTCTAAAAACTCTACCTGTCTGTAACGTGGACGTGACAAGCCTTAAGCAATATAGAGACGAGTGAAGATTTCTTCATTGAAATATATTTATCGCAGTATATCAATAGTTAGATTGATTTGAGTGTTCTCTTATGTCAAATTTATCGGATCCAAAGAAAATTCAAACCAGTCATGGGAAAGGCAGTTGTTTGTTTTATTGCCATGTTTTAATATCTTCCCAACATATTTATAACTTTGTGGTTCGGATTACAGAAATCAGAACGTAAGAAAATCACAAGTTGAAAAATTCTATATTGGTATGTATTGCTTAGTTCAAATAATTACAGAAGAGTAACGAAAGTACATGTTCTTCCGAACTGGTCTTCAATTTGCAGCAAGGTTTATATAATTGGCAGCCATTAGCATGTTAAGCAGATTAAAATTTGAAGAAATTCTCCACCTTAAGATGAAACTATCAAGAATTATTAGCGTTTCGATTAATGAAGCAATCGAATTTATATGATTCGTAGAATCCTCAGCCAAAAGGAAAGCATTTCATCCGCTTTAACAGTATGTGTGTGTGTGTGTGTGTGTGTGTGTGTGTGTGTGTGTGTGTGTGTGTGCGTCTGTGTCTGTGTCTGTGTGTGCGCGCACGCGTGCGTGTTTTGGCAGTTGTATACTAATTCTATACTCTGCTAAAGAGGCTAAAAACTTCATTCACTTGGCCGTAACTTTTTATAGACATCACCTAATTGTCACTGAACAGTATATCTATGTGTGTGTGTGTGTGTGTGTGTGTGTGCTTGTGTGTTTGTTTGTGTGCGTGTTTATTAAGCAAGTGAAAGATAAAGATTAACTGTGTATGTGTGTGGTGGGGTCTGTAGACTTGCACCCACATATTTGCTGTCTGAAGTGTATTTCCTCCTCATAGTTTGTGGGGCCCATGTTCTGATGTTTTAATAATCCCCATCGCCACCAACACCAAGAATAAAACATGAACTACAAAAGTTAAGAATATCTGACTGAAAAACAGAGGAACTTTTAATTTGTATGATCTGCTGTCTATTTCTAATTTTAGCCATGATATATCTTCTAGTGATATTTCTATGCTATTGATGTAAACTTTCATTTCTTATTCGGTGTCTTCACCCAGTCTCTTGTTTTATAGCATACTGAGAAATCAGGACAAATGCAACAAAACTCATGTCACACAAATATTTTCCTAAGCAGTCAAGTGTGTAAGTGCACATGGCTGCGTTTTCTAAAATGAGAAACATGCGACAGTAATATTCCCTGTCAAGATTTATTTAAAACCATTTTCAGTGATCTCGGATGTTTTAAGGAGTTCCATTCCGAGAGTGAAGCTGGGTCTGTACGTCCAGTTGAGAAAACTTAGTAAAACAAGAAAATCAGAAATATTAGTTTGAAATGGCTTGACATGGCCTCCTAAAAATTTAAAGAATAATACATGACTTTCAAGTTCATCCACTGTTGTATATAAATGTAGCATATATTTTCTCTTCTCACGAAGTCCATCCCTCCATTGTGAACGCACAACCTGAAGTGGTTCAAGTTTAGCCGACAGCTCGGCTACGATTACTGTAGTATATAATTTATGCTCCTACTATCACATGGGCATACACACACACACACACACACACACACACACACACACACACACACACACACACACGTACGTACACACACGCACACATACACAAACTTTTATGTATTCTCAATAACAGACAGTTTCCTATACACGATAACTACAATTACAATATGTAATAATAACTCTACCATACTGGACTGGATATGTATATGAAACACTTATAATTTATGCAGTACTTTCGATTGTACGTTGTGTAAAACGATTTCCGATAACGTTCCAGCCCTTAGTGTTCTGGTCCCAATGCTTTCCTTCCATAAAGTACAATTCAAAATGGAGTTGCTAAACGTGATCTTCCCAGAATCGGCTGCACAATGCTGGGAGCTTTCCTGTGATTCTACAACCAACAAGTTACTGTCTAACTGTCCCAAATCTCAGAAAATTTGATAGATATGGATAAGCTGATTTTATAATATATTTATGTAGATAAGATTGACTGCGGAAATGCAAACGTGGAACAATTTATTTGTATGCATACTGTTATTTCTTTCATTGCAAAATTGTGGTTGTTTGTGTGTGTGTCTGTTGGCGTGTGATTACACGCATGTGTGCCTGTAAACAAACACAAATATTTTCATAGTTATATAAATATATACTCTTCTGCTCGTCTCCTCTTACCGAATATTTACCATAACATTTGCCAAAACCGGATATCAAATAAAGCAGTAAGAGACAGTGTTAGACAAAAATGGTTTGTTTTGCCAGACGAGAAACCAAATACTTGACATATGAAACAGCGTGTAAAATGTCAGCCAAGAAGCAATTCTTTTCCATTTAGCAGGAGGGGAAATCATGCACACAAACGCGCGCGCGTGCAGACACATACACACAAATATACATCCACTCAGCCTCTCCCTGTCTCTCTCTTGCGCACATGCACAAGCACAACACAGAAGTGTACAGAAATCCGGAGTAGTGAAACGGAAATCGAAACCATGGTTTCTAAGATGTAGTGTCCTCTAGCAGACCTATAATTGTTTTGTGTTGTTATTGGTGGTGGTATCATTGTTTTATGTATAGACAGCAATGAAACTGCCGTTCCAAAGTTAAACTGGGTGGGAAAATGATATTGGACATAAGCTTTTCTGCCTAAAATAAAGACGTCTACACCTTTGGCTACTCTCTGTCTACCCGTCTAACTATCTCCGTCACTCTTTCTCTGTCAATCTTTCTCTGTCAATCGTTCTCTGTCACTCTTTCTCTTTCTCGTTTTCTCTTTCTCGTTTTCTCTTTCTCTCTCTTTCTCTCTCTCTCTTTTTCTCTCTCTCTCTTTTTTTCTCTCTCTTTTTCTCTCTCCCTCTTTTTCTCTCTCTCTTTCTTTTTCTCTCTCTGGTTATCTGTATATCTGCCTATCTTTTCATCTCTCTATGTATTTAGCCTTCCAACAAATTGTCTATCTCTATGTTTTGTAATATCACGATGTCAAAGTGAGTTTCAAGATATCCGAGACATGCTTGCATATATACAGTGTTATTTAAAAAGAATGAACCGATTTCATTACGCAATTTTTAATAAGGAAAAGCAATAGAAAACTCCAGCTAAGTCACACGTATTTACTCACAATCAATTTTTATATCCTGTCTTACAAGTGCTCAATGCGGCCACCACCTGCAGTACGGGCAACATCAATGCGATAAGTGAATTCCTCCCAGACGCGTTTCAGCATATCACGATTGACTAAGATGATCGGTGTTCTTATGCGATGTTTAAGGTCAACGAGGTTAGTGGGTAGCGGTGGAACATAAACTCGATCTTTTACATATTCCCACAAGAAAAAAAATCATACACATCGAATAACAACAGATATCAACGTAGTGGATCCTGATATGCTGATACGTGTCTGGAAGAAATTATCTTATCGAAATGATATTGCCCTTACAGCAAGTGGTGGCCACATTGAACATTTGTAAGACAGAATACAAAAGTGGATTGCGAGTAAATACTGGTGACTTAGCTGGAGATTTCTATTGAATTTCCTTATCAAAATATTGAGTAATGAAATAGTTTAATTCTATTTGAATATATATATAAAGCGGGGGGGGGGGGGAATTTACGAAAAAGACAACAGACGAAGACAGTGGTGTAAACAACAAATGGATGTATTAGTATAACGATCGGGTGTAGAGAAAGTCTTTGACGTTTCGAGTCTACGCTCTTCAACTGAAAGGAACACAGAAAGAAACAAGGAGAAATATATATATATATATATATATATATATATATATATATATATATATATATATATATACTTCTAACATAAGGATAACATTTTATTAAGGTATTTTATCAGTGGCCAGCATATCAAAAATACATGTGTGTGTATAGACACACGCACATACACACACACACACACACACACATACACACACACACACACACACACACACATACACACACAAACATATATGTATACAAAGGTAAATGTTAGCTAGTTAAGTATAGTAATGTGCCGGATATAAGTTAACACAAGAATTGCTCATGGGAAGACTAACGTTTTTACCATTTTTAAGAAAAAGCACTTCTCGAGCTGTTAGTCATTTTATCATGTTTACATACACATATCCATTTTCCCTTTTTTTTCCGTTCGGTCTTCCACATGTATCTAGAATCTGAAACATGAATATAATACAGCATGTTTACTATAGAAACTTTAATTCGAAAACATTCAGTCGTATCGTTTTACGATCTAAACTAAATTTCTAGTAATAAGCGTTTATGGAATAGAACTTTCATTTTACTGCGGAGTGTCGGGAAGATAAAGTTAATGTAAATTAGTGTTTCCAAGATCTTAGGTTTATAAATAGGACTACGTTCTTAATGAATTTATTACACTCACTAAAGTAATCATCAGCAATTCTACAGTAATACTGCTGTTTACTGTAGTAAATAATTCAGTTACTTAGCACTTAGTAGCAACGTTAAGGAATGGGTTGTTGAGGGCTGGTTGTTTGAGGGTAAACAATGATAATATATAATAAGCTAACCATGTAATTAGTATCCAAAACAAAATCACAAATGACAGGAACAATAATTATAATTCTCAATATATTTTAACGAGATGCGAATACACGCTGGGAGAAAGCACGAAAATTTTATGTAGATAATTCAATTCTGGATAGTGCATTCTATCAGAATGCCCAATGCAAGGTAAAACACTTCTATGCTGTACATATACGGTGATTTAAAAATTGTCATACATAAGAACAAATTACTTTTATTATAAGAAACAGTTTTTTTCCTTTAACTGTTTCTTATAAAAAAATAATTTTTTTCCTATATATGGTGACTTTTGAATCACCCTGTAGATATGATGGTATGGCAGTATAAAACATTAATAAAATAGCGGTATTTTTCTCTGGAATAAGGTTCTATAATGTCATTCCCTTTTATGCAGTACTGAACGAAAGAAAAATTAGTAACTCTATTTATTTACTCATAGATAATGACTTCTAATTAGTGCCGATATGTTATATCATTTTGTTCGAGAATACTTTAATCTGCTTTTTCGAACACCTTATAAGTGCTTAGAATAGGGACCATATATGTTGTAAATCTTAGGGTTAAAGTGAATATTATCTGAATAATATATTATGTTTTCTGTACCATGAAATGACAGTTCGATAGCAAATTCTTCAAGCTCTATGAAATAAGAGCTAAATAAAATCTTCTTCACACCCAATAAAACTACACCTAGATAACGGTTTTTCAAGCGTTCACGAATCAAAGTTAGATAACGGCTTCAAAAACTCATTGAAAAACTAAGCTAGATGGATAACAATTTCTCGAGCCCTTGGAAAACACAGTTAGACAAAGACTTATCCAAAACTATGGCTACTCAGCGCGACGACGGTTTCTTGAAGCCCTATAAAACACGTCCTAAATGACAACACTTTGAGTCGTCATTTAGGATGTGTTTTAGAGGGCTTCAAGAAACCACTTC
>NC_142934.1:42309207-42324207 GCF_046866305.1 Octopus bimaculoides
TTAATAGTGATATGAGGGTTATCTGACAGCTAATTCTAGTTAATCAAGTCATTGTGTTGTTAACCCCTTTCACACAGCTTGATGTTGACATGGCATAGAATAATTGTTCGGTATATGGGCTTCTTTCCTTCCAATATTCAATTTTGTGCTACGAAAATAGATTCTATCCAACATCGAATTTTCGAAAAAGAATTGTACCGAGCGCGTATCTGTTGGTGTTTTAAAGCACAAGCTATTGGAAGAAAACATTTTTCTCTCCTTCAAAGAAGAAATGTTATGAAATTATATCCTTCCCTTTATCTTCACTCACACTTCAATTTCAAAGTAAAAAAAGAAAGCCAAATAAAAAATTAAAAAAGAAAGCAAATTGAGATTCACGCCTGTTTTGCCAACAATTTAGTCCAAAATAGTGAAGACCGATAACACATGTCTGACGCCATGAAAATTAACTAATAATGAGGATAATGGTAATGATGCTGATAATAATAATAATAATAATAATAATGAGCAGAAGAAGAAGAAGAAGAAGAAGAAGAAGAAGAAGAAGAAGAAGAAGAAGAAGAAGAAGAAGAAGAAGAAGAATGCTTTAAAGATTTTAACGAAAACGAATGAATAACAAGAATTAGAGACGTAGTTAAAGTAAGATTTAATTAAAACTATACAAAAAGAATTTGGGTTTAATGAACGGCGTTGAGGTCTTATTGAGTTGCTTCTATCACATTTTCTTCGACTATTTATTTTCTTAAATTATTTTCTCTCTAGCTAGTGTTATTGAGTTTGTTGTAAAGGTCTGTGGAACGGATGGGGTTTGACAAAGAGAGGGAGGGGAGAGGAGAAAGTGAGAGAGAGACAGAATATAAAAGACAGAACCTCATTTAAGAAACTATTAGAAATTGCTGTAAAAGAACACATTGTATTTCAATGAATGCTGTTAATCCAATTTTTGTCAATAGTTGTCACAATGTCGAATGGCGGCAAAAAGAAGCGCCCTCCGTTAACAGATAATTTAAACTAGGTTCTAATTTATTTCTTCAGCAGTAGTTCTTTGAAAGATATTCAATGCTCATTTCTCTAGCGCTTTCTACATTTTCTCCTCTCTTGCTTTTCATCAACGCAAAATGAGTGAAAATGGGAAAATATAGAAAAAGACGGATGAGCACTCATATTTTTAATAGTCTAGTACTTATTCTATCGGTCTCTTTTGCCGAATTGCTATGTAATGGGGACGTAATCACTCCAACGCTTGTTAAGCAATGATGAGAGACAAACACAAGCACAAAACATGTATACGCAAACGGGCTGCTTTGAGTTTCTCTCTACCAAATCCACCCACAAGGCTTCGGTCATATAGAGGCTTGAGTAGAGGACACTTGCCCAAGATCCCACGCAGTAATCTGAAGCCGGATCTATGCGGCTGGAAAAGTAAATTTCTTATCACACAGCGACGCCTGCGCATGTATATGCATATGTTTGTATATATATATATATATATATATATATATATATATATATATATATATATATATATATATATGTGTGTGTGTGTTTGTATATATATATATATATATATATATATATATATATATATATATGTGTGTGTGTGTGTGTGTGTGTGTGTGTATGTATGTAGATAGAGAGAGTGAGAAAGAGAGAAGGACGATAGAATAATTGGTCAGGATGATCGAAACAAATAGGTATGCGTAAAAGTTTTTGTATTCATTATGTAGATAAATTTTGAGATTGAATTAAATGAAATTGAATGTCCTTGTCCTGCGTTCCCTAATATATTTATATATGTGTATATATAGATATTGTTGGTATATTCCCAGATATACACATGCAAGCGCATAGATATAAATATACACAGAAACATACATGTATATATACATTATGCGTACATGTATCTGTATATACCCCCACCCGATACATATTTATATATATCGTTTGTAAGGAACATTAATCCGAAAGAAGCACACTCGAAAATGCAGAGCAGTATACACTAAAATTGGGGAGGGCCGTTTTATGGGATTACCTTAGGTTTCACATCCATAAAAGGTTTATCTTTATGCCGTATCGTCACATCCCAAAATCATGTTGGTCCCTGACCTCTTAAAAATATTTATTTAAGAGATTATGAGGTCATAGGCCAACAGGTTTTTGCAGAGCAGCTAACCTATGGGTCAGTAAAATATCAGCATCGATTGTCAAGCGATGGTGGGGAAACAGTCGCACGCAGACACAGGCGCGGGGGCACACACACATATACACATGCACACACTAACACGCTTATAAATATATATGAATATATAAGCATTCATACATAAGTGCTTTATTATGAGGGGAGGGTTCTATTGCGTTTTATGCGTTAGATTAATCGCGTGCATGAATTTAACGGGAAAATGTTTAAAAAAACAATGAAACGTTTATATTTAACGAAAATGAAGTATGATAGAGTTAAGTTGCGCTGATGGGCTTACTATTTCCTGAAGTAGTATCCACGATATACTTGGTCAAATGTACTTCTCAATTATTTTACAGAGACAGAGGCACAGTTCTCAGAAAGTTCCCGTGAGAAAATGTTCAATCTGTGAACAAACGAATATAACACTAATAGTGAATCGAACCTACGTTAATAATGCACGAGCACACGCACGCACGCGCAAGCACACTCACACACACAGCATTATTTAAACCACTGAAGTGTATTTATATTTATTATATATTTGCAACACAGTGAGAATATTTTGCTTCTGTGTAAAGTAATCTTAGTTTATATATACAGAGTACGATGAGTCATCTCAGGAAATAGATCACTGTGGCTTTCGATAAAGACAATTGCCAGCTCTGTTCATACTCAACCTATATTTCCTTAATTGTTATAACACTGTATTAATGGTGATAACGAGCAAGCTATCAACAACACAATAAGCTTTTGTTCGTTTGAAATACATTTTTTATTGTGAATGTGTTCTATGACAATGTTCCTTTTATATGATGTTACCGATTACTGCTTGCTCTGCACTGCCGCATATTCTCACAGCTACAATGATATAGAGAGAAGTGTGTGTGTGTGTGTGTGTGTGTGTGTGTGTGTGTGTGTGTGTGTGTGTGTGTGCGCTTGCACGGGCGTGTGTTGGTATTCACACACACTTGCAAACATGAAAAAATATGTATATATGTATATATATATATATATATATGCCTGTCTGTGTGTGTACTTACACAAACGTATGTAAGTATATTAGTACATATTTATGTATATACAAATATTCAGGCATATGTACATACTTAGATTAATGTAGTCACATATGAGACAGTGAGCTAGCAGAATTGTTAGCACGCCGGCCAAAATGATTAGCCACATTTCGCTCGTCTTTATTTTCTGAGTTCAATTTTCTCCGAGTTCATCATTGTTTTTCATCATTTCAAAGTCGATAAAATAAGTACTATTTGAATACTGGGGTCGGTTTAATTGACATTACCCCACCTCCAAAACCGCTGGCCTTGTGCCAAAATTTGAAGTGCCTACATGTAAGTACAAAGGTACATACATATATGGGTCATCGTTAAGCTTCATGCGTACGTCTTCCTTTTTTGCATCAGTTTGTTTCTTGAAACCAGTATTGCATTATTCATTGTAATATTTATTATATTTCTTACAATATTTTAAGCTATAACCTGTCGGATATCAAATTTCCCTCATCATTTCACTGATACTTTGACCAGGTTATCCTCAAGGCTCGTTTCTACTAGCAAATATACCACCACTCATATACATTGAAAGTAGTAGGCCACTATTACATTTCTTACATTTAGGTAGTGGGTAGTGATTTTCTTCACTACTTCAGAGAGTGAATTCTGGGCTCATCTGGCTCCGGCTGACAGTATCCGGTATGGGCCTCTAACCAGGGTTACGGAAAGGAGACAACCTTCAAAGAAATCCGGAGTGGAGCCCCGTAGGCGGTTTAATATTCGACTCGATACTCTTCCGGCAGCTCCTGCAACCAAACTGGTGCCAAACGTAATGCTCTGCACTCTTTTGGACTATGTCAGCAAGGTTGAGAGAGGTATCATGACGATTGAACTACCCAGGACTTTCTTATATCGAGCCCTGGCCTGAGCGAAACTGGAGAGGACACTTCAGTGCTGCTATAAAAAGTGGCAAAAAAAAAACATGGGAGGTAGCAGTCACGAGTCAAAAGTCCATTCTGATTGGCATAGGATATGGGCGCTACGGGTTACCTCTG
Source organism: Octopus bimaculoides (assembly GCF_046866305.1). NCBI lineage: Eukaryota > Metazoa > Mollusca > Cephalopoda > Octopoda > Octopodidae > Octopus > Octopus bimaculoides. The sequence goes on from NC_142934.1 coordinate 42,313,455, forward strand.
ACGGTGGAAGGGACCCTCGTGTCCCACTGGTTATCTACTTCCCACCTCAAGCTCGGCAGCCCCCGGTTAATAAGGTACTGACACGCCACAAGCCGCCTACTTCATTGGGTGCTTGGAGCTAAGATTTTGACTTGGAAAACGGACTGCAAACTCTGCACCAGACAAACAATCAAAAGTCAAGAAACCATCAGTCCTGTGGCTAGCAACCTGGAACGTCAGGCTTATGTGCCGTCGCTTATCTGATGACCTACTCGGGGTTGAAAACACAAGAAAGTCGGCCATTATTGACCGCGAACTAAAGACACTCAACATAGACATTGCTGGACTGCTGAAGACAAGACTCGCCTCAAACGGTAAACTCAAAGAACAGGATTTCACCTTCTTTTGGCAGGGAAGAGATCCAGAGGAATCTCGTCAGCACGGCGTTAGCTTTGCAGTGAGAAACTCATAACTCTCCTCAATAGAACCACCATCAGGAGTCACTGAGCGTATCCTCTCTCTGTGCTTCTTGAGCTCTTCTGGCTCAGAACATCTACTGATCATCTATTCTCCCACTCTCTACAGCTCAGAGGAGACCAGCGATAATGTGCTACAAAGATCTCAACTGTGTCATTAGAAACATACCAACCAACGGAAACATCTACCTACTAGGAGAATAACAGTATTACATATAAATATTGCTAACAAAAGCTTCTCAGTTAATAGCACCCACATACATCTACATAAATAAAGAGATACATGTTTAGAAATAGCCTTTCAAATGTCAAATAGAAAAGGACTTTATACAAAAGACGTACACAATATTGAGACGTATACTGTAAATGTTACAAATACTTACAATACTATGAAATATCGTTTAATCATATAGTTATAGTAATCTGCGACAAAGGTGAAACTAGGACACAGCTTCCTCTTTCCAGGGACCTAGCGTATTGACTCATTTTAAAAGCATTGGTTGATGCGTGAATAAAAAGCGTGTACATCCTCCAGAAACAGACCAGTCTGAGGGCGAATATGTTCTTAATTGTGCTATCCCTTCGCAAACTATCGGCATGAATGCTGCCTTTAAGAGTATAACACTTATCACTAGCCCTTCATGCACACCATCATCATTCGATAAAGCTAAAACATAAATGCACTAGGGTAGAAAATAATAATGCTGCGGAGGCGTAATATAACGCAATGTACTTCCTGTTGTGTAAATCTAATACAGAAGAAGCATATTTAAAACTTTATCACGGCGATAAATTACCTAATATTTACTAGAACGTCATTAAGAATAAGCTGTAGACTGACATGGATATCTCAAAGAGTGAAATATAATACCAAGCCAAAAGTTTTACGAATGAGAATGTAAATAACGAGAGAAAGCATAGAAGTAGAAGGTGGTTCGAGAAATATCAAAACTGAAGTATTTGACAAAATTGCCGCTGACTCTTAGGTAAATGTGATTGATTAGAGTGGAAGTGGAAATAATGATATTTATTTTGCCAATCTCAAAACAAAAACCGTGTCATCTACCAAGTTTTTCATTGATTCTCAGACCACCCATATAAATAGTTTCTTATTCGGAATTGGTATTTGTGGCACCACTGGAAATCTTAAAAAAATATTACATAAATAAACTGAGAAAAAAGCAAAAAAAAAAACAAGTGTATAATTCTTATAAACTTTCTGATTGTGAATGATTGTGCAATGGACACATCGGCCAAGTTAGAACATCAATTGTCCGATATATTTTGCATACTGAATTATGTCATTCAATTACCTTTAAAATAGAACCGGGATCATATTACAAGGTATAAACCCTTACCCATCAATGATTAGTATTTTCTGACCTAAAATCAGAGACAGAATGGTTTATCATAGTAGACCAAGATCAATGCCTACCTAAATGGTGCTACCAGGCCAACATATTATAGAACGGCAGAAAACCAACATGTGTATGTAAACAACAAAATGAAACCATCGATCATGTCTCCATGTGCAGTATTTTGGCACCCAGAGAGCTTCTCAACAGGCATGATAAAGTAGAACAGTATATTCATTGGGTAATTTGCAAAACCTTGGACCTGCCCCATGATAAAAACTGGTGGGAACACAAACCACTTCTAGTGCTAGAAAATAACCACGTCTCACTCCTTTGGAACTTCACCATTCAAACTGACAGAGAGATAGGTGCGAATAGGCCAGACATTATATTAAAGGACTTCACACAAAAATCATGCTTTCTCATCGATATGCTTTTCCAATCGATATGACTGTCCCCATCGATATGACTGTCCCAATCGATATAAATTTATCTGTGAAGACCTATCAAAAACTGAGCAAGTATAAAGATCTTGATATAGAAATTGTCAAAATGTGGAACCTCAAGACTAAAATACCTATTGTCATAGGTGACCTAGGTATAATAGCCAAAGGTGCGGAATTGCCACCTAGCTCAGATACCTGGAAATCCCCAAATAGCAGAAATTCAAAAGATAGTACTCACGGGAACAGCCCATATTCTACGTAAAATAGTATATGTAATCCCAAATTTTAAAACAATCATATAATTTTTTAATGTTTTCTTAAATATTCTCTAGAACAATACTGTGTGCAAAACCAAATATGTGGCACCCTATTCATAACACCAACTTGAACTTCTAAATTGTCTTTTGACGTCTCTGGGTGAAACTTAGATTCAACTTGCACAAATACAAACAAATGTCAAACGTATAATAATAATGATGATAATAATAATAATAATAATAATAATAATAATAATAATAATAATAATAATAATGATAATGATAATAATAATAATAATAATAATAATAATAATAATAATAATAATAATAATAATAATAATAATAATAATAATAAGAAGAAGAAGAAGAAGAAGAAGAAGAAGAAGAAGAAGAAGAAGAAGAAGTAGAAAAATCCCTGCAATGTTCGAGAAGCTCAGGACTCAAAGCAGAGACTGAAGAATTTTTAATTGCTGCACAAGACCAACGCCTCCCCACCAGAAATTACCAAAAACATATAATGAAAAGAAACATAACAAGTAACTCTAGAATATGTGGAGATGGACAAGAAACAATAAATCATATTATCTCTGGCTGCCCAGTCCTGGCTAAGAAGGAATATATTCACAGACACGACAGAGCTGGGACCTATATACACTGGAAGCTATGGCAACACTATGGAATAACAACAGAAAAAAGATGGTATAGACACACGCCAGAAAAGGTCACTGAAAACGAGAAAGCAACCATACTCTGGGATATGCTAATATACACAGATAGAGAAATTAAGGCAAATAGTCCAGATATAGATGTCAAAGATCATGAAGAAAAAAATCCTTGCTAACTGATGTATCAATACCAGCAGATGACAACGTCTCTCTAAAAGAAATGGAAACACTTTCAAAATACAAAGACCTGGAAATAGAGGTATCTCGAATGTGGAATCTAAAAACAGAAACAATTCCTATCATAGTAGGTGACTTAGGTATAATAAAAAAATATTCAGACAAATACATAACAAAAACACCAGGACTTACAAATATATATAACATACAGAAAATTGCACTAGTGGGTACTGCACACATCCTACGCAAAACACTTTCAGTACAGTAATCATAAGAGCATCACAGCAAACCACAGCACATACCCAAGGAACACAGAGCTGCGCTCGGTAGGGAAGTGGAAGCACATTATAAAAATAAAACTACTGAATAATAATAATAATAATAATAATAATAATAATAATAATAATAATAATAATAATAATAATAATAATAATCGCGTCTAGTATAGGCACATCACCGGAAATTTAGGGGACGGGGATAGTCAATTACATAAACCGCATTGTTTCACTTGTACTTAAGTTATCGATCCCGAAAGGATAAAAGGCAAAGTCGAACTCAGCGGAATTCGAACTCGAAACGTAAAAAGGTATGGAATTGTGCGAAGCGTTTTGTCCGATATGCTAATGAATCTGCCAACTCCTAACTTTAAGAACAATCTTTTCTACTCTGGGCATAGGGCCTGTAATTTTGGAGAGGGTCCAGTCGATTATATCGACATCAGTACACAACTGGTACTTAGTCTATCGACCCTGAAAGGTAAAGTCGACCTCGGCCGTATTTGAACTAAGAACGTAGCGACGAGCGAAATACCGCTAAGCATTTCGTCCAACGTGCTAACGATTCTGCCAGCTCATCGCCTTAGAGAGAATGCAAATTAAGGCGGCGAGCTGGCAGAATCGTTAGCACGTTGGACGAAATGCTTAGCGGTATTTCGCTCGTCGCTACGTTCTTAGTTCAAATACGGCCGAGGTCGACTTTGCTTGTCATCCTTTCAGGGTCGATGAAATAAGTACCGGTTACGCAGTGGGGTCCATGAAATCGACTATCCCCTACACCAAATTTCAGGCCTTGTGCCTATAGTAGAAAATAATGCAAATAATGTCGCAAAAATGTTGAAGTGAAATCTTGTAGGAGACATATTCAAGCCGATTTACTCGACGAAATAACACCTGACGGTGTATACGTGTTTGATTACGATTGAAGTTAAAATATATACACTGAATTTGAAAATATTATGACAAAAATCCTAATAGAGAGCCACAAATTCAGACTAAGAGATCGCAATGAACTATCCATGACTCGCAACTCAAAACATAATGATAGAGTATTAAAGAACTAAATGTGGTTATAAAATCTTTCTTGAAAGAAAATTATGCAGACCTTACCTCACTGAGTAATCTAATTTATGCTGCATGTTCATTAAGCTCGGTACAGTTTATGGTTTTCATATACTGAGAAAGACTCAACATGTAAACAGGAAACCAGAGTGTCAAAAGAAGATTAGAAATAAAATTAATATACTTAGTGTGGATATTGAAGTACTCAACAACATCAAACGTACAAATAATGGAGAAAAGTGGAACGAAACCAATTAAAGGCGGCGAGCTGGCAGAATCGGTAGCGCGCCGGTCGAAATGCTTAGCGTATATTTCGCCTGCCTTTATGTTCTGAGTTGAAATTCCGCCGGGGTCGACTTTGCATTTCATCCTTTGGGGGGGTCAATAAATAAAGTACCAGTTACGGACTGGGTCAATATAATCCACTTAATCCCTTTGTCTGTCCTTGTTTGTCCCCTCTATGTTTAGCCCCTTGTGGGCAATAAAGAAACAAGAAACTAATGAAGGAAATTGATGAATCACTCGACAAACAAACAAAAAAATCAAGCAAAGGATGGAAGACAAAATGTCACATAGAGGGATGCACAAAAATACATCAAACTTCTTCAAGGCTAATAGTATGTTACGAAAAGAATCCTAAAAACATTCAGAGAATTGCGAAATTTAATGATGGTTGACTCCCGTAATCCGAGAAAGACAGTTCTGCAAGTTGTTGAACAACCCTTACAAATGATTTGTTTATTATCATAGAAGTGATTACAAAACTCATTCGTTAACTTTCCCCATAATGGATAGAGAAATACTTGGAAATCTATAAAATCCTCCCAATTATTGGTAATTTTCTCTCAAATAATACGAAGCCATGGGAAACAACTCTAATACTGAATAGAGAGGCAAGTACTGTTATTGTTGCTCCGATGCAATGTGTTTACCATTTGTTACCATTTCTCCTTTGCATGCTTCTCCTTTTCCTAAGTAGACTAACGACACAAAACATGGGTAGCGAGGATACGACAGACCAATTAATCACCTCCTTTCTTTAGATGAAGTAAAGCTATTCACGAAAAGTTATGAAAAACGAACTATTTTAGCTATAGAAAGACAATTTAATGATGTTGACGACAGAGAGTTTGATAAATGAGTTAAAATCACATTCTATTACGGGAAAGTCTTGAAAATGTACAGCATAAAGTTTTAAAATTTTACCATAACCTAAGAAGTACATGCAGGAAAAATTGCTAATATCTCTGGAAGTAAACGGGATTGCATCCAGCGTGATGACGTATAGAAGCTTATCCTAAGAACAAACTTAGCACGAGAAAAGGTATTGGTGCCATCAATACACTGATTATAGGTGTTGTAATCTGTTGCTTTAATATCATAAGATCAGTAGTTTTTGAAGAGAGTAGCAGGTCGATTACATCGACGTCGAAACTGGTCGTGATTTTATGGACCCTGTATGGAAGAAAGAAAAAGTGGACTTCATTAGTGTTTGAACTCAGAAAGAAAAGACGGACGAAATGCCGCTGAGCATTTTACCCAGCGCGCAAAAGATTCTCCAAGCACGTGCTTATAATAATATTGACTTCAAATTTTCACAGGAGGCCAGCTACTTTGGTGGAGTGAGTAAGCCGATTACATCGACCTCATTGTTGAAAATCCGACCATGGCTGAATTTTAACTCACAACGTAAAAGTGGACGAAGTGCAACTATGCATTTTGCCGACTTCCTAAGGATTTTGCTAGCTAGTCGGTTTTAAAATTATATCTATAAACACTCGTATTTACAATGGAAATATTCAATTTGCACAGAGCTCCCAAAAATGAGTGAATCTATCTATCTATCTATCTATCTATCTATCTATCTGTCTATCTCTGTCTAGTAATCAATCTACCTATATGTCTGTCTGTCTCTCTCTCTACCCTCTCTCTCTCTCTCTCTCTCTCTCTATATATATATATATATATATATATATATGAGAGCAAACCTCCGAATGTTTGCTTTGAAAACGAGATATTGCTATTACTTAATAATATCTACTCTTTAACTCTTTTACTTGTGTCAGTCATCTGAGCGTGGCCATGATGGAGAATCGCCTTTAGTCGAGTAAATCGACCCCAGGACTTATTCTTTGTAAGCCCAGTACTTATTCTATCGGTCTCTTTTGCCGAACCGCTAAGTTACGGGGACGTAAACTCACCACCATCGGTTGTCAAGAGATGTTGGGGGGAACAAACACAGACACACAAACATATATATATATGTCTACCCGAAGCTGTAGTAGAAGACACTTGCCTATGGTGCCATTTTGTCTGCGACCGTGTGCCTGCGCGTGCGCGCTCGTATTTAATAAAAGCTGAAAGTAGTTTTAAAAGTTGAGAATTAACTTTTCACACCCAGCAATCATCTATTCTTTTTCACCAAACTAACGACGTTCCACTTCTAGCCTCTTCACACAATTTGTCTTTTCGAATAGTTTGTATCTATTATCCAGCCTGGTTGCACCGCCTGATGACACATCTTTTTCTGGGTGGTGAAAGTTTAGCTTTCCATACACAGGAATTGACCTCTTCAATAGCAGACATACTTCCATCAAATTCTTCTTTGGTTTCGACCAATAGTAAGACAATTACATTGGAGATGAACTTGCATCCATCTATTTATTTTGTGTTTGGACTCATTCTAAACTCCCCGACAATTTCACTCATTTCTCAGGGCCGATTTTGTAGCAATCATCAGTAGGCTATGAAGTCTAGATTATATTTTTGAATTACAGTCGATCTTTAAGGAAAAAGTTGACCCATTGACTTCTTAATATATCATGTTAGGTTCTCATGCTTATGGAATTGAGAATACAGTTTTCCCGTATCTTTGCTTGCAGTATGACTATTTTCAGACTTTTAACAAATGGTTATTGTTAGCAGAAGCTTTTTGTCCGCCGCTTCGTTAACCAGTTGAAATCAACTTTTTTCCTCCCGCACAATAACTTTAAAATATCACAGTTGCAGTAATTGAACTTCCAATCCTTTACTACTTTTGTTATTACCTCTTCTATGACCAGTATATGCGGCCAAACTCCATGATACACCTTTGGTGGGTATTTAGATAGTCAAGACTAGATAATCTACACCGATCACACTCAGTCAGAGGCTGACTTTTCTTCTTATGTCTATGACATCTGCCTGTCAAGGAGGAACACATACTTCTACACATTGGCGGGGTTACTCACGGAAATATTGCACGAAGGCATATGTAAACTTCCGCTTATTTTTGTACACACTACTTATATTTATTTCGTGTTCCTCCTTAATTGATCATATCCGTCGCATAAGGACCTCTCCCATGTACCATAATTGCTCTGCACTTTAAATTTTAATAAGTGTTGACTCATATATCAATTCGAGTTGGAAGAATAACTATATATGTGTTGCTGTTGTTGCTTTTTGCGTTAGTGGTGGCGGTGGTGGTGGTGGTGGTGGTGGTAATTGTTTTGTTGTCATTACAAAAATTCGCATTATCGAATTTTTTTGTCCTTACGCCTCAAATTGCAAAAGATGCTGAACACAATTTCTGTTAATATAATGTGGATTTATTCTGGTTTTTGATATGGCAAAGAGACTATACAATAAAATGTCCTGGAAAGGAACCATTTATCCAATTCAGTTAATGAAGGGGACGAACATTGACATATTCCCAAACCCTTTGTCAGTTAAGAAAATATTCGTACATTAGCAACATACACGATGAACATATCTTTCTTTTTTTATTTTCTTATGTAATATTGGATTCTCAGTGAGGAAGAGCTGCTTCAAACTGGAATTCGTTAGCTTCAGGATTCGATAATAATAATAATAATAATAATAATAATAATAATAATAATAATAATAACAATAATAATAACAATAATAATAACAATAACAATAATAATAGTAATAGTAATAGTAATAATAATAGTAATAATAGTAATACTAATAATAATAATAATAATAATAATAATAATAATCATAATAATAATAATAATAATAATAATAACAAAAACAACAAGAACATAATAGAAAATAATAATGATGACGTGGGTGATAACAGGCTATAATTACATATAATGAAACATATCAATAATGTTACTTTTAGATAGATTAGATATTGAAGACGGAATCGTTGATGATGTGAGTGTGAAAATAATGATGAATTATAATAATTATTAATAGATAAACCTGGCAAGAAGCAGAAAACTCCGAAGTGCATTTAACACCTCCTAGACTTTGAAATAGAGATGAATAGACATCGTTAATGTAATCAAGGTTTTGAATGGTTAATTTGGGATCGGAAGAAAATTTGATAGGAATGGTTCCGGGTATAAAAAAGGAAAAGGTGTGAAAGTAAAATATTGTTTTGTGGTTTGGAGAACAAGACGAAGTAATGACTATCGTTAAAGATAATGGTGGAAATATGTAGACTTGGTATTCATACGGTGGACATGGGGGACACATGAAATTGGTTCAAACTTTAAAAGGTGTACTGTGTACATCAAAGTAACATAACAATATGAATGTGAGAGAGGAGTAAGTGTGGAAATTAGAGTTAGTCTTACTCGGCAAAGAAAAGTAACACATTGTGTGAAGAAAATAGTTTGCCTTGAGAAAAAGAATCCTAGCAGGACATTTCCATGGAGATACATCAAAACGAGCAATATATTAAGACGCCCACTTTTTGCACTACTATTAATCTATTACTAACTGACATTTTTTCATATTATCAACATACACTATTAGTATTAATATATATATATATATATATATATATATATATATATATATATATATATATATATATATATATATATATATATATATATACCTATCCCCTTGCTCTTTGTCGTGCTATTTCAGATGTACAACTGGTAACTATATACTTTTGTACTCTGTGATTTGTGATGTATACAAATGCAAATAATTTATTACTCTTTGGCATTATCACATATCCGAGTAGTTAATATGTAGCAAGAGATTGAGCCATTTCATCCTGATGGGTGTCAAGGGTACAGGTGCCAGAGGTGGCTGTTCAGACCAAGGGTGGTATAGAAGAGCCTGGTGACATTTATCGAAGAGGAGGGTTAGCGGTTTACGAGGAAGTACGAGTTGCTTTCAGCGTCTTCGATCTCTGATGTCAGCCTCTTGACGTTTGTTAGTTTCTTACTAATCCGTTCCCTTCACGATAACATTTAACCAGTTTTTGGCAGTCCTTGGAAAATTTCCCCTTACCTAAGCAGCAAACTAAGTGTGTTGTCACGGTAAGAGATAATAATTTATTTTAAAGGCAACTTTTACAACTCTATATTAGATGAAGAATTTTAGTTTTATAGATCGTAACATGGTTTTCGCAACGTAGCAAAATGCAATCAGTCAATCCAGTTGTATGCAGACAAGGATACATGTAGCAATAATCAGAATTTATCTATTTCACATCTATATACTGTTTTATGCTAGGTATTAAAGGCATGAGTACGCATACACTCACTCACGCACACACAGACACACACTTGTGTGTGCGAGATGTTAAAATCCAGGTGTCCTTGAGTAGCTACAGTAACGATTTCTCCTTATGTACGTGTGCATGAGTGTGCGTGTGTGTATGAGCGTATGTATATGTGTATGCGTGCATTTATATACACATACTCATTCACATATATGTGCAGACTTTTCCATGTATATGTATGCGTATTTTCACGTATATACACAAATATATAATCAATTTACGCTTTACAAATGAAGGGAAAGCACACTTAAGCCATTGAATTGTAAACCAATCTATCTGTCTCTCTGTGTATATGTGACCGCAAAGGTGTTTGCATATAAGGGTGTGTCTATATTCGATTAATGATCTAGAACTTCAAGCTTTCACACACACGCAAATCATTTCTGATCTCTCATCATCTGAATGTTCACAACGCTTGGCTGTTGCTTGCAAACACACATGCAACACACAAACTCACACATGCAACACACATATACATTTCTTTATTTAGGCATAAAGCCCCAACATAGAGTGGATAATACAAGG
>NC_142934.1:42326707-42399207 GCF_046866305.1 Octopus bimaculoides
GACTGTATATCATTTCCCAATCACAAATCTTTGATTGTGGCGAAAATGTTGAGTAAGGGAGCAATAATGCAGCAAAATTGGTGTGATGCAGTAGTGTATTTTGTTGGATATAAAGAAATTGATCTGTAGATAGTTTAATGGTGCCGGATGAAAAATATTGTATGACAAGGAGGAAGCCTTAAATATGAGAGATGAAGATAACGGTGACAGAGAAGATGAATTCTATTGTTTATAGTGAAAGGGTTGAAAGAATTGTAATTTATTTATATATATATTTTTTTTTTCTTCTTCGTCAAATATCTATCTGTGGCTTCTTTTAAATTGGGTATTTTTTTTCATTTTGAAATTTTATGTATGCATATATGTCTATATATATATAACTTCGTAAATTTTTTTCGTAAGACTAGAGAGGTAACATATCTCACAAACACTTTCCGTAGATTTAAAAATTTATACTGAGATAAATATTCTCTTTGGCTATACATAAATATATACATATGCGCACGAAAATATGTACATATGTCTATCTATCTATTAATCTCTCTCTCTCTCTCTCTCTCTCTCTCTCTCTCTCTCTCTATATATATATATATATATATATATATATATATATATATATATATATATATATATATGCATATCTAGCCATGCGTTTATCTGTCTCATATATATATCTATATTTACACACACACACACACGCACACGCGCACACACAACCACACACACACACACACACACACACACACACACACACACACATATATATATATATAATTATCTATGTCAAAATTTGATTATATAAGGTGCAAACGGCAATTTTGCAGGAGAACAGCTGCGTTTGTTGTTGCTGCTGTTAATTCTGTTTTTTTAATTCTCCGCTCGCCCATAGCTGACAAACCTTGGATCAAAATTATTACTACCATGATTATCCCGTCTTCTCAGTCGCTTCTACTGCTGCCTTCTTTAAGATGAATTTTTCTTACTTAAGACCGAAAGCATGAGATATTATTCTTAAGTCGCTAGTTGGTAAAAATAGTTGCTATAACCTGTCATAACTACAAATACTAACATAAATTAGAAGGGGGAATAGTTATATGTATATCAACAATGTAGGCTTGCGAAATGTCAAGGAAACACGTGACTTGATTAAATGGAGATGAAATGGGAACTGTTGGCGTCCACTTAGAAATCTCAGACTGCAACTGCCAGAAATTATTCTTTTGTATCTGCGTAAATTCAACAAAATTGTTGCCTGGAGACAGCCCGAAACGCATATGTTTGAGAGGCCTTCTATGATATGACGGGCCATCAAACAAACCTGTAGGGCAAGGCAGTTCGGCGAAATCGAATTTGTTTTTAAGAATGAGATCCACGCAGTAAGACATTCAGTGGAAACTATAAGATTCGGCTCTCGCCTCACTTAGTTGGGAAAATGGGCAGTAAAATTAGCAATGCCTCTGTTCCCATCAGACCGTCATATCGGATAGCACGCATAACGTTTGAAGCGAGTGAAAACTTACTGAATGTGAAATGAAAGAAACTAGGGAAATGGTGTTGGAACATACTAGAAGTTCTTCTCCGTGTGAAGCCCCAGGGTCTGGAAAGAGTCCGAAGCCTCATTTCCCTACCGAATTCTTAAAAACTAAGAATAATCGTGTTCAGTAGATGACCGATGCTGCACGTGTGAGGAACACGTGTCCGTCTCAGATTTTTCTGCTCATACAAGCAAATCAGGAAAGGGGTAATGAGGGGCCCCATTGTTGCTGATTCTATCTGTGTTACAAATACAAACGCATTGACAACAGTAGCAGGAGGGATAAAATATAGTAATAATAACAAGAACTGTTCCGACTTCAACAATCGCAACAACAAAACAACGACAGCAAGAACAACGACGACAACAACAACAACAACAACAACAACAACAACAACAATTACAGTAGTATTCACGTAAACAGCCGCAGCAGAAGCACCGACAAAACCAGCATCAATTTCATCAGCAATAGCAACAACTCTAGCGAAAAATAATAAATGTAAGAAAATAAGTGCAATCAGCTGATAACCCAAACCAGAATATTTTCAATTCTAACCCTATTCCTCCTCACTTCGTGAATAAGAGATTATGCCCTTACCCTGTTTGAGTCGGAGTCTTCCAATGATATTAGTGATGACGATTGGCACAGCAAATAAATAAAAAGATACAACGAATAATCAAAAAGAAAAGGAGCACACCATAAAACAAAACTAATTCCATATCGGACACAAAATAACGCGAAATCCAGAGAAAAATAGCGATACAAAGTAAATGCTCAAACAACAACGAACACACTATGAAATATAGTTAGAAAAAAAAACATATAACCTCAATAATAACAAGAAAATAAACAAATAATAGATAAAGGACTCCGGTGACAACTACAGCAACAATTTCCGACCTTATCCAACTTTGTGCAAGTAAGAAGAAGAAAATTAAGAGTTGTTATCTTAGCAATCATAAAGAGGAAATATATAGACAGAAAGAGAGGTTCTCAGGAAAAGGAAACGATTGTGTCGTACGCCCTGAAATTAGTAAGTCTCCAGCAGACATAATGAATTGAGATCGGTTTTCCTGTATGATATCGGGTCCCCCAGAGTCACAGTCTCTAACAGGTCACGGCAGAAGCCCCTTACAGAGATATGATTTTGATACACGCGATTACCTGCACAGGCAAATAGAAAAAAGAAAACCTAGATGATAGCATAAAGGCATCTGGTCTAGATTCACCGTCAAGGAAGGAGTGCATGCTTAACGATTTATGCAATCAATTATGGATGTGAGAACTACAAGAGAGACCAGAACTTCAGACATTATAACACTGAGTTCTACGCACCTCAGAACCAATTTGAAATGGTGGCGGAGTAGCAGTGTTATTTCGGAAAATTCTACATCTCGAGATACGATGGATCATCTTGGAACCCGAAAGTAAATTTGTGGTTCCGGTTTTGCATATCAGCGGAAAGTGTGCCTTCAAACTAATTTATGTCTACATACCGAGAGAAGCATAGCAAGTAGATATCGCCAGGATCTGGAAATTCTCCCCGCAACTTCCCTCTCCTTAATGTAGTAGGCAATTGGAACACCATGTTGGATGCATGTTTGAATTGCATCGGACGAACCAGTATCAGAGCTATCAACAAATTTTGAAAGCCTACTCCAGCCAATGAAAACTCTGGTAAACAGATCGTGCCTCGACAGTATTCTAGAGAAATGCAAATAAGTATAGCGTCTAGGCTCTAGAATTGAAATTCATCGTCTGTTCTCTTAGACAGGCACAAAGTAACTGGTAAACAAACACTTTTTTTCTGTCATGCCAAGACAGAGAAGACTGGATTAACAAATTAGTTGAGCGGGAGTAGGTTGAAACGATAATCAACAACAGATGGTGTGTAGATTTTAGAAATGCGTGAGCATTAGTATCAATATGGTTTAGTCCGCAACTGCAATGGCGATTTCCAGACTGGTAGGTGAGCTTCATAGGAACAGAGATGAGGAATATAGGAGAAGCTTTTTAGATAACTTGTTGAAGGTTAGATTTCCCTTGACCAGTGTGAAGAACAAAGTTTGCCTTGTGAGAGCTAGAGTGTGTGCTCTAGCAAATGAAGGAACGAAAGTTTTGGGGTGACAAGTGCTAGATGCAACATGCTCACAAATCAGATTTTGATCGTCAACGCTCAGGAATGGGCTATAGTGCCAGAAGCCAAGCATACGAAAGCGGTTATAATATCACATAAATGCCATGCCTTACTTTCATGGCTGACCAGAAAGGAGTGCTCACTGATTGTTTCTGCAGAGAGAATGGGCTTCGCTGGTCAGGCATTCCATTTGCAATCAACGTCTGCTGCTTCTAGGTGTAGGCATAACATGGCTGTTAATGTGTAGCCGTGCGCTGAGTCTGTGGCATCTCTAGCGCCTCCTTGAGGATAAACCGGTGTGGTAACAGTTTGGCAGACTCATTTTTCCAAAGCTCATCACAATGACAGAGCTGCAATCCTGTAGGAAGCGTAGACGGAGGTAGGGAACCTGGCACCGAAAATGTATCCAGGCACATACCTTCCTCTGCAAGTCGGGAAATTCGTTCAGTTGAACCTCCTCTAGTATAGGAGACTACTCGCAGGCGAGAGTAATAATACGTTACGCTACATACTTAAAATAGTCGAGTCAATGAAAATAGCCATTCGCATTACTTCTATGTGTATAAACTTTTATTAAATGTAACGTGATTTAAACTCCTGATAAAAAGTTATTGGTCAATGTGTAAAATCAATTAAATTTTTTCGAATATTAACTAAATTTCGGAAATAAGGACACGCATCTTACTATATGAAGTTCGCCATCGTCGCGCACGCACAATTGGCTATCCCGATCAAACCCTGGCTGATAATTTATAAAATATATGCTAAAATATCGTGTAATATGCATTCAGAAACACACCCACTGAAGTAAAATTGTGTGTGTGTGTGTGTACGCGTGCGCAATTCATGTGTGAACGTGAGAAAGACAGAGGGGGAAAGAGAGAGAGTGAGAGAGAGTGGGCGTGTGCGAGTTTTGCCTTTAAATCTTTAGAAAACTCACTGTTATATGCGCAAGTATATCTATTACTTTTTTAAGTATCTAAAAGAAAAATATATAGTAACATCCCATCTAACTCATGCCTGCTATCCTCTCCCACCATTAGTGCGCCGACTTTTCGCTTCCTTTTAATAAAGATTTCATAGACAAAATAATTCGATCAATGTACTTGGCTCTTTTTTTACTTATTTATTTTCAAGAACGTTAGGATTAATATTAAATACGACTTTCGCTTGGGTTTAAAAGAAGAATGATAAAAAATAAAGGAAGAATAAAAAAGATTTATATCGGAATAGTGTACTTCAATTTTGTCAGGAACTTTAACGATTATCTATTCCCGCCCTTCCCCCGCCCACACCCTGACAGTTTATCAATACTGCTACGCCGACATTTCTCTCGCATACGGCTATTGAGCTGGTTGGTGCTGTTACTGCTGCAGCTGTTGCCTGCTGCCGGTCTTGTTGTTGTTGTTACTGCTGCTGCTATAGTTGCTATTTCTGTAGACAGCAGCAGCGAAAGAAGTTAGTGCCGCCTAAATTTGAATCCATTCACAAGTGATTTCCTCAGCTGCGATGTATCACGGCTAAGTGGCGTCACTTCACCCAATAACATGTTCCATTCAGTCGTTCATACAACTTTTCATTATCACTAAGGTACATGAAATTTGTTAAATCAATACTGGAAGTATACGGTAAACACGTGCATACACACAAACACATAAACGTATAAACACACACTCACACACATAAACGCACGCACACACTTGCATCAACACATGCCATTCCTCGCTTTCGCACGTACATATGTATCCAAGCATAAGCAAATATACATAGCCGTATGCATTCAAACATATCCATACCCGAATTTATTTATACTTACACACAGCTATTTATTTGTACTGTTTAACACGAGGAACAAGGATACTTCTATACATAATCACATGTACTAATAACATCCCACAAATCCAAACACCCATATATGTAGATTCACACACTCACACACCTGTCCACGGATACATATTAAAACACGTATAAACACACGCTGCGCCCTTTGGCAGATACGCATCGTGACAATCATTCTTGGATATACTGATCGTTCTCTGTTGCATTTAACTCCATAGAAATATTCATTTATGATCCTCAGCAATGTGTACCAATACGATGTTGATCACACCGGGAATAAAATAGTCAGAAACACAATCAAGACACCGCATCAAGGTTTCGAAAATATGAATATATTTTAGATAATAATACGGAATCCCAGATAACACTCAAACAGCTATCTAAAATTTCAAATGCTACAGGAATAGTTAATTTATTATAAAAGTAGTCATAGCTGCATAGCGAATTAAAAGAAATATCACACCATAACTTTTGATGTCTAATCAAACTCAACTGTGATCAGATTTTTCCACGTAGATTTGGTCTTATTTCTACTGCAAAATGCCGGTGACTGGATAATAAACCTGGATCGTTCAATCATTAGGGTCATGGCATATGAAGATGAGAAAGTAATAACTGAGTGAGTAGATATCAATCTCTTATGTATATTACGTGATTTAATTTTTTTTTCCTTTTTTGTATCTGCTTAGAAGATAAAGTGTTACTCTGAATGATGTTTCCTATTGTGAAGTTGTTAGTTTCGTGATTTTATTTACACTTGTGATGTGAGAGCTGTATCTACTTCGGTACACATAAATCTCTGTCCGGTTTAAGACCACCGGCTGATTGATGGGAGTTTTTAAAAGTAGCTGCTTTGTTGCTAACATTGTGTTGCAGTTCTGTTCTGTGGATGAATTCCTCATTTCTTTCGTCAGCCTTCCGTTATCCGATCTCGGACAACCAGAGATTGGTAGAAGCTTCCCTTACTCGTTTGGAATAAATATATGCATAATTGTATGTATGTATGTATGTATGTATTTGTGCATGTATGTATGCATATATGCTTGCATTTATATATATATATATATATATATATATATATATATATATATATATATATATATATATATATATATATATTGTTTCGAATTTGTGTGAATGTGTATAGAATAAGAACTCAACTGTCAGTTAAACACATTTCAATGTTGATAGTACACTATGTATGAAAGTGCTAACTTTGTTAAAGTATCATAGAAAAACAGACTCTGTTTTAACTTTATTCAACTAATACACACACACACACACACACACACACACACACACACACACATATATATATATATATATATATATATATATATATATATATGTATGTATGTATGTGTGTGTGTGTGTGTGTGTGTGTGTGTTTACGTGTGTGTATAGCAGTTCGTTAAAAAGTTACCTTCCTTTAAAGATAATGTATACATGCATAGATAAATGCATAAATGTACACACGCATGTATATATGTATGTATATAGGTATGCATATGCGTGTGTTTTTGTATGTGTGTGTGTGTGTGTGTGTGTGCGTGTGCGTGTGTCTGTACAGAGAGTGAGTGAAAGGGAGAGAGATGCATGCATATAACATCTTTTAAAGTTATATTTAATTGCATTGAATTTACAAGCATCTTACTATTTACATATCAACTTCATATACACTTCACCACTTCTCCCTATACACTTCTCTACTTTATAATAAAGGCTGAGTTTACTTTACGCAGACCGCTGCAGTTTTTGCTTGTTTTCTTCCTTTATTGATGTTATTGTGGTTGCTTTTATTGGACCTGCGGTATGTTTCAACCGGTAATGAAGGAAGTTTATGGATATTATAAAACTTATATTGTTGCTTAAGCTCAGGTGGATCCCGATCGACCATACTTTCATCAATAGCATTCCAACCACTATCGTTGAATGTTTACTATTCAGGGGTAGGAATTCCAGGATCACCCAATCTTATTATTTTGGAGAAGATTTCACTCTTATATTTTGGAGATCTGAACTTGCGTAGCGTTTCTCTTGATCTTTCATGAAAAAAAAAAAAAACTTGTCTAAAAAATCTAAAACTTTGATGTAGAAACTACATTATTTGTAGCCATGTTGGGTTAATTCAGGTCAGAGTACACTCAGTCACAAAAGATGTAGAAATTAGGTGGTTATTCTTTTTGTTTTGTTTTCTGAGAACATTCAGTAACGAAATCAAATACTTCAAACTATTTTGTTTAATGTTGAACTTTAATTCAACTGCCCAAGGAATAAATTTTAGTGTTTTCGGTAATACTCAATGTAACTGTTTTATTTTTCTTCTGAGAACGATTTCCCCCTAAAACTATGTATTTCTTACCTTACAGGATGTCTTTTAAGGGGTCGTCTCTATCTTTAACATTGCAATATAATATTGTAACGTGTAGTTAGATTTTGATTTCATGAAACACGTGGTTATATTTTGCCTTCTCTTAATCTATTAATGTTAAACGAGGGTTGAAGATACGGTATGCACTCTCTTAAATATAGGACCTTTTGCCCATGTAAGAAGTTATGTAGTTACGTCTCTTTCAGTTATTGTTTCAAATCTAACTGAGCCCGATATTGGCGTTTGTCATTCTGGGTCAAAATCGGTGCCAAACAAATACTCGGATTTATTTAACGCTAAAATTTCTCTCAAATATGTTGTTTTTTTTTATTACTAAAATACAGTTATTAGTATTTAATTATGTAAGCTTAAGCTTTCAATTCCAAAATGACCATGCTTGATTTACATATTACATGTTGATTTATTTACGAATTTTTACAATTAATTACTTTCTTCATGATATAATTTGCTGAAAAAAAAACAAAAAAAAACATCTGCTATGGTGTCAAATCTATATATCAGAGTGTATATTCGCTGGATTTCCTTACTTTGTTATTTTTGCTGGACATGTACCTTTCTGTATGAAGAATATTAAAATAGTCATAAACAGCTTATTAAAACACTTAGGAACGGCAACATGTTGGGTAGAAAACTAAATAAGAGCGGATACGTTGAATCCTCATCACATAAAACACTTGAGTAAAGTAAAATAAACGATAACGCAAACAAAACAGAAATTTTAAAGTTTTGAATGTTGCTACTAAGTAGTCACGTGATCTGTAACTGGTCTTTTAGTTTCCGTTTTCAGAAAATAAACTAAATGGGAGTAAGAAATTAAGGCAGAATTATTTACCAAGGACATCATCTATAAATTGTTTCATTTGAGAGAATGTTAACTTCTTTGTTATTTCAAGTTTCACTTTATTACGCATACAAAAGTATATGTACCAGACGGCAATACACACAAGAGAGAACGTGTCTGCTTCAACAAATATCAAGAGAAACCAACATCATGATTTCGTTGTCACAGTGATTTAAGTAATAAAGGAGGATGTAAAACGACAATATCCGAAATTTCGGACAGTGGCCAGTATTATGAAGAACCACCTTACTAATGACCTTATAAACTAAAGTAATCTACAATTATTGGCTTATACAAACACCGAAACACATTAGAATAGGAATGAGGAGTACAATGACAAACCATTAAAGGAAATAAGATTCCAGTAAGGTTCATTTCACCGGCACCATGCATTGCAAGCAAATACACACAAATGTTCACAAGCACACGCAATAAAAAAAACTCATGATCAAGCATATGTGTAGTGAAATACGGTGCAATGTGTATGTATGTGCAGGTATGTCTATGTGCATGTGTGTGCGAGTATATATATATATATATATATATATATATATATATATATATATATATATATATATATGTATATATATATATATGTATATATATATATATATATATATATATATATATATATATATATATATATATATATATATATATATATATATATATATATATATATATTTATATATATATGTATATATATATATATATATATATATATATATATATATATATATATATATATATATATGTATGTATGTATATATATATATACATATATGTGTATATATATATGTATATATATATATATATATATATATATATATATATATATATATATATATGTATGTGTATATATATATATATATATATATATATATATATATATATATATATATATATATTAGACACACACTCACACGAAAACGGCCGTACACATATGTGTAATAAATATACATTATATGTTACAGATATAATTGTGTGCTATATATATGCTTGTATAAGCGTGTGTATACATAGATACATACGTACACACACACACACATATATATATGTATATATATATATATATATATATATATATATATATATATATATATACATATCTCTCTCTCTCTCTCTCTATATATATATATATATATATATATATATATATATATGCATGCATATATATGTGTGTGTGTGTGTGTGCGTATATATATGCACATAACGCTTATTACGTATTAGTGTGCGTATGCATGTGTGCGTGTGTCTCTCTGTGTCTATGTACGATTTTGAGCGCGTGTGTGTACGTCTGTGTGTCGGAGTTTTCTGGTGTCACTGGGTGTAATATCTTAAATATCTGTGTCGAAAATTTTTCGATATTTTATCCAATTTCATATATAAAAACACATTTAAATAATAATATATCTTCTATGAATTACGGGGTTATTTATTTAGACAGTTTCATTCATACTGATGCCATGAAACTATTTTAATCTCAGTCTCCCTTAACTTCGTTATCGGATCACGGGAACAAGTTCACGTTTGGAATCTCTTTCACCAAAACAAAGCGCACCGCTCAGACGTCCACATCGTTTTGTCAGGCATGGGAAATATTTATAAATATATATGCTTTCTCACATTTAAAAGCACGAACAGCATCCACTCTTGGAAATTTTCGGGAAAAAAAAAACATTCTGTAACATCACCACGACCACGACCACCACACACAATCATCTATACTTACATGAGTATATATATTGTTATATAAGTATACATATGCTGATATATATATTTACAAATGATACATTTATAAATGTACGCCTGTGTATATATATATATATTTAGAGGCGCAGAGCAGGGGTATCTGTGTGGTAAGTAGCTTGCCTACCAAAAACATCGTTCCGGGTTCAGTCCCGCTGCGTGGAACCTTGGGCAAGTGTCTTCTACTATAGCCTCGGGCCGACGAAAGTCTTGTGCGTGGATTTGGTAGACGGAAACTGAAAGAAGCTCGTCGTATATAAGTATGTATACGGGTATGTGTGTGCGTGCGTCTGTGTTTCTGTGTTTGCCCCCCCCCCCCCCGCAACATCGCTTGACATACGATGCTGGTGTATTTACCTTCCCGTAACTTAGCCGTTCGAAAAAAAGAAACGGATACAATAAGTACTAGGCTTACAAAGAATAAATCCTGGTGTCGATTTTCTCGATTAAACAGATGGTGCTCCACCGTGGCCGCAGTCAAAAGAGTGAAACAAATAAAAGAATAAAAGAATACTTACACGCCTACTATTTATATATACAATGCTATATATGTGAACGTATGTATGTGCGTACCTATGCGTTTGTGTGAGTGTGTGTATACCTCTTTAAATGGAAAGTATGGGAAATGTAACTGATAAACTTCAACAATCTTTTCGTTGTGTTTGTTAGTACTTACATACACGCACATGGACATATGATGAGGGTCAATTTACTCTTATTTATAAACACATGGGCACATATTTATTTATTTATACACAAATACATACCTATAAACAAATGAATAAATAAATATATACTTGTATATATATGTGTATATATATATATGTGTGTCTGTGTGTGTGTGTATATATATATATATATATATATATATATATATATATATATATATATATATATATATATATATATATATATTCACCCACCCACACACATCAGCTACGTTGCTGTAGCGATCCTCCGAAGCTTCAAGTTGCCTGGGACCAAATGAAGCTGTTTTGAATAATTGTACATGTAACTCCAATTAAGCCTGTTGAGTGGCTCTTTCTTCCGGTTGTCCACCCACTCGTGCATATGCATATATGTATACATATGTTTTATCTTTCACTTGTTACTTGTTTCAGTCATAAGACTGCGGACAAGCTGGGGCACCGCCTTCAAGATTTTCAATCGACCCCCATACTTATTTTTGTTTTAAGCCTGGTACTTATACTATCGCTATCTTGTAGCCGAACCGCTAAGTTTTGTGGATGTTAACACACCAGCACCAGGTGTGAAGTGCTGGTGGGTGACAAACTCAAACACAGTCACACAGACGCACACACACATAAATACATATACACGCGCACGAACACACACACACACACACACACACACACACATATATATATATATAGAGAGAGAGAAGGTGCATGGCTCAGTGGTTAGAGCATCGAGCTTACAATCCTGAGGTTGTGAGTTCGAATCCCGGACCGGAATGCTCGCTGTGTTCTTCAGTAAGGCACTTTAGTTCACGTTACTCCTGTTCACTCAGCTGTAGAAATGAGTTGTGACATCACAGGTGCTAAGCTGTATCGGCCTTTCCCATTCCCTTGGCGTGGAGAGGGAAGGCCAGTATGCATGGGCGACTGCTGTTCTTCCATAAACAACTTTGCCCGGACTTGTACCTCGGAAGGTAACTTTCTAGGTGTAATCCCATGGTTAGTCATGACCGAAGGGGTCTCAGCAAATATATATATATATATATATATATATATATATATATATATATAATCATGTAACCTGTTACCAATTTCGATGGTCACACTGTACCTCCTGTTTAACAATATAAATGAATTACAAAACCCTTATCCCTCTCAGACTAACTTGTATTAGGAAATATGCCTTGATTCGAGCAAAGTAACTGCCAGCAATGACTATTAAATCTCAGCCCAAAATTTTAAAGTAGGAAGAAATCATTGAATAGAATAATGAAAAATACAGAAAATAGTATGGAAAGTTTTTGATTGTAGGTCCTTTCGAAAGTAGCTGACCTGTGGTTAAACAACACCCCTTTCTGAGTATATTGACTAAATCAATTTTGTCTCCCTTGACGCTTGCTAAGTGTTTGATGGTATTTTCTATCAGAATCACTCTGCTGAATTCTTAATAGTTTCTGTCACTTCCCTATTACATCGTTATATTACATTATGGATTCAGGAGAGTTTGTTTCTTTTCGTTGTTTATTTATTTATTTATTTTTCCGTTTCTTTTTTACTCTTTTTTCCTTATTGTCTCAATATTCGGTTATTCACCCTGCAGCCTTAATTCTCTACATTGTATTATTATATTCTGTAGTTTCTGCTGCTTTTATCTCTCTCTCGCTCTTTCCCTCTCTTGCTCTCTCTCTCTCTCTCTCTCTCTCTCTCTCTCTCTCACACACACACACACACACATGTGTGTGTTTGTGTATATGTATATAGGTACGTATGTATGTAATAAGATATATGAATATGCATATATATATATATATATATATATATATATATATACACGTGTGTGTGCGTATATATATATATATATATATATATGTAGATATACGTTTATATATATATATATATACGTATATATGAGACATTGTATACACACACACATATGTAAATATATATACATCTATATGTTTGAGTGTGTACGTATACATGTTTGAAGTGTTTTAGTGTTTTCTGGAATCTTTTATAAACTGTCATGCTCTACGTAGAGCAATATATGGAATTCCTTTGAACGATATATAGCAACGTAACTTCCTATACTGACACACAACTAAACTGGTTATTCATAAATATAATTTTGTTCTCCAGCATCTTGCTCTTCGTCTATCGGTTCTTTTGCCGAAACATCATGTTAGGAAGACTTAAAGAAACTAAATTTAGCTGTCAAGCGACGAGGGGTTAGATACAAACAATTCCCACACGAGCTTTTTTCAGTTTCGGTTTATAAAATCCATTCACAGGTTTTCGGTCGCCCTAGAACTAGATTAGTAGACACTTGCACAAAGTGCCACAGTGGGTCTAAGTATGAAACCATGTAACTTGAGCCACACATCCATGACTGCAAACTACACTTTAAAATTTCGCTTTGATTATGTAACTAATGTTTGTGCGGTACCTTCCACCTAGGTGGAATCAATGACCTACCTTGTACCTGTTCATTATAATTGGCAGACGTAATTTGCAGCAGGGAGTGGGTGGCCTTACGTGCAAACGTTTGTGTATATATATATATATATATATATATATATATATATATATATATATATATATATATATATATATATATATATATATATATATATATATATATATATATATATATATATGTTTGTGTGTATGCGTACGCGCGTGTGTATATGTGTTTATATGAGAGGCTTCCTTTAAACTTCTGGTTGCTAAATATTATTTTATATTAATGTCAACGAAGATTTGTTTTCTTGTTTTAGTCACTCTTGTTTTAATCAATCTCACTCTTCTTCTCTCTCACACACAATTGCAATCACATACACATATTTTGCAATAAATTTAATGCCATGTTCCTATGGAAACATTCCCTGTAAGAAGTAGGAGTATTTTAGGATTTTCTTCCTCGAGTTTATTTTGTGTGCAGATTTCTCTTTCCTTCCTGAATCTCTTCCATAATTTCAACTGAAAACATTAACGTTAAATTTGTGACTGTATGGAAAACAATTCTCAATTGTGATACTAATATCAAAGCATGAAATAGCAGGGCTATAACATTTACATTTGTTGTACAAGCTTATCATTTAAGATTTCGTTATTGATAACTTGAATAACAACACTGCAAAACAGGAGCTTTCATTTGTAGTTAGATCCTGATTAAACGAGGGTGGCTGTGAAAAGTAGTCGACCACGATAAAAGAGATATTCCGTATAAAATGTAATCGAAGTCGTAAATAAAGTAATGAAGATGTGACATTTTAATGCACTTAACAAGAGCCAAATCACTAAGATTAAATGGAAATAGAGTGTCGTATAAAATCTGTTGAAGAGAAATAATCGACTGGATTAGAAGAATGACAACTTGGTTACATGTTGGGGTAAATCCACTGTGCTGTTGATTGTTTTAATAAAACATTTAGGTCTACTGAATGGATACATGTCAGTTCAGTATTTGACACTGATTTCTAATCATATATTAAAGTTATCTTCTATAGAACTGTTTTCATATATGTTCCATGGGTGTATACACGAATACTTTTATATATACACACATATACACAGACACAAGCATAGACACACAAATATATTTATATGCATATGTATACACACATACCATCACGTATTGAAGCATACTCAGTATGTTCTGGCAGATTCAAAGCGTAAATATCTAATCTCTTTTGTCTGTACTCCATCGGAGAATTTCCTCTTTCCTTACAAGAATGTGAGTTCACAATTGTTATGTGTCACCGGTTCCCAGGCAAAAGGGACTTTGAGGCATCGGGGGGTTTCGACTTTGTTGTGTGTCACCTCTGGCAAAACTAATCTGCAGAACCAGAGAAGTGCACGAATACTTATTTGTAGGAATCAGCAAACAAATAATTTGTTGATGCGTTGTGTTATCTTCCGTGCTGCTATAAATTCAGAGGCGTCACGCAGAACACCGCATGTATTCATTAGTACGTTGTGGTAGATTCGAACGTGAATATCTGATCGCCGTTGCTTTTTCATCGTTGGAGAACACCTCCTCCCTTTATACCATATGTGCTGATGCCGCGCGTGCTTCATGTGTGGAAAGAGACTTTCAGGCAACATGGTGTTTTGACCTTGTGTATCTCGTCAGTCAAGTTTAGCTTACTAGACCAAAGAAGCTAGAACAATCACGAACTTTGGTGTATAGGAAAGAGAAAATAATTACTCTGCGCAATAAATAATTAGAAATATATATGACAGCCAACTGGCTCAACTGTAGGCGGACCATTTGATAATCATTATCATACTGAACAGACTAAACAACTAAAAATCTTAATTTTCATCTTCACACATGCAATCACAATCGATTTGCAGACCTAGTATTGAATCATTAAATAAATCAGAAATATAAATTCCTGATAAAGATTCAAAGATTTACCCACCGAGAAATATTCTTTTCGGGTATACGGGGGTTAAAAATTAAATTACTGAATTATTCTTACGGGATTTGTATTCAAATTATGTAAAGCAATGATGTTGATAATGTGAATGAAATAGTCTGGTTTTACGTCCGTCAAGCAATAAATATAGCCACTAGTAATTTCTTTTGATATAAGTCATTGATTTGTTAAATTATCTGATACCGTTCATACCGAATAAGTTCTTACGCCATGTTCAATTTTTGCTTGTGTACACATTTGTTTCTACAAATAATCCCAATATAACTTGTACTCTCTTCCTCTTTATCTGTCTTACACGCATACATACACACTCAAACACACGCACACACAAACACAAACACACACATACATACACATACTCACATACTCACCGGCGTACAGGCACATTTTTCACTATTTTATTTCATGATATTTTAATTCCGATCTTTTTAGATATTTTTGGTCTCTAGAGATGTACTTCCTGAACACAATCAATAGAATATTAATCTCTAAATTGAGGAGACATCTGAAGTTGTATTTAAGGTGTATTTACTTTTCGTTCCTATATCTATGATATCTTAGTATAATGGACGTTATGTCCGTCTGTCTGTATGTGGCCTCTTCGTGGTCAAACGTCTGGACCAATGGTCACGATGTTCTTCGAGATTACGAAGGAAGTTATCAGGAAGGTTTTTAGCGAAAAAGAATGTGACAAAATATGATTATTTAGTGGATTTTCAGAGTAATTGTTCAGTTTACGAGCGTAAATAAAAATTAAGTGGGAGATAACTAATAAACGAAGCAAAGGGAACTAAGTCATCTTCTTACGATAATGGGCATTATGTCCGTCTCTCTGTCTGTTCCCTTTTCTCGGTCGAACGGCTGGACCAATGGTCACGATATTTTTCGCGATTACGAAGGAGGTAATCAGGACAAATGTGAAAAAGTATGATTATTTATTGGATTTTAGTATTTGTATTTATGAATCAACTTTAATTTTTTTTTTGTTAAAATCCTGGCTACGGAGATAAACTCCCCGTATTGTTCGTAAAGTTAGAGGTTTGAGATTTGCGATACCATGCCCTTAATTCCCATCGCAAATTGGTAGATTCCTATAGATTCCATTCGCGCATTTACAGCAAACAAAGCACAAGACGAGACTTTAGATCGTGTAGGTGTAATTTTACCCATTCCAGTCTTTACACACGGCCAGTTATACGTCACTATGAGTAAAGCAGCAAACTCAAGTAATTTGAAAATTTATGTCGACGAAACAAAATATCGTCTACAATGAAATTTTGTTATCATATTCATATTATCGAAAGGAATATGATTCATAATTTAAATAAGGAAATTTCTGAACGTTGAATGTACAAGTGTAGGAACAAGAGTAAAATATTGTAAATTAGAATAAAAGTATATCTACATAACATTTTTTTTCTTAATACTTTTTATGTAGTGGTCGAACGAAGCTCTGGCTTTTGTTAGGAGTGGTCCACATAACCATTCATGACACAGAGGCTGGGAGCCTATTTCCGTTCGGGAGCGAATCGTCATCACATGTCACTGTCTGAAACACGTGTCTTATAGCTGCAATAGAATGTTGTATCACCGACAATAACGTGATTTCTCTAAGGCATCACCCAGTAATGTATCAAGACCATTCAGATATTTATCAGTACATATTCCTGTTATGACTTTCCTCCCTCATCTTATACCTCTATCGTAGATGGGTAGATTTGCTAATGTCTGTAATAGATAAAAACCGGGATTGTGTTTGGTTATTTATAACAACTCTGAGATATGTATACGTACATGCAAATTAAATACATAGATGAACACGCGTGCACACGTACACCTAACACACACACACACAGACATATACATGAAATGTTTAGAGAGATTTAGCTGTAACGTACTGTCGATTATACCGACATAACATATTGTTTGGAAGATTAAACATGTGTAAATGACTACGCGCACACGCTACAGACTACAGACGGCAAACGACCGGTTCGTAAGACTGTCAGTAGGATATTTCATATTGTCACCGATCTCTGAGCTCCGATTTCAAATACCGCAGATCCGCCTTTCACTCTTTCTGACCAGTTAAATATAATACCACTACATTATTATATTCATTCAACTTATTCTATCTGTAACAATTTCTGGAAGAAATCAGACTGCCAGTTGTAAGTGCCCACTTGTCAACAAGGTTCTTCTAAGACATCATTCAGATTTGAGGGTCATATAGTGATACGACTGTTAATAAACGTATACATAGATGAATGTGTCCACAAAAGCGGGTGGATTACGTCCACAACGAGAATGTATCCTGCAAGGTGGGAAGGTTTACTACTGTGATGCATCCAGGAGGTTGTTTTTCCGTACAAAAAAAACTACTGTTTTTATGTCAAATTGTCACGTCTTTAGAAGCCTTTAAAAAGCATTATAGTGAATAAAATGCGTTACACAGCTTCAATTTCAGTAGAATACTGACGTGAGGTTTACTTGATTTCTATTTTATGTATACAAGCGGAAACGCTCATATCAAAAGGGGAGAAAATATTAAAAAAGAACGTAAGCACTGTAAGGAGCATATACATATGTGCGTGTGTTCGTGTGTGTGTGTGTGTATATATATATATATATATATGTGTGTGTGTGTGTTTGCGCGCGCTCGCGTTTGTGTGCGTGTATGTGTGCGCAGGCGCGCACGTGTATACACGCATACAAGCTACGATGCATAGGTCGGCATAAACCGCTCTAATACGCCACCAATGCAATCACTTAAAATTAAGGCAGAGAGCTAGCAGAATCAATAGCACATTGAGCAAAATGCTAAACAGCATTTCTTCCGGCTCTATCAGTGCTTAGTTCCAATTCCGTCTTCTTTGACTCTCATCATTTCAGAGTCAATAATGGAAGCACCGGTTGAGCAATGGGGCCGATCTAATCGAAGACGTACTTCACTAGATCTGCTGAAATTTTGCCAAAAATTGAAAGGTAAATAGCTTGAAACACATCATGATATTCTCTATTACAAATGCCATTCCCGCTTCATAGTACATATTTCCCTCAAAATACATAAATATTTTTGAGCACCAAATATATTTTTGAAGGAGTTCTATAGAAACTTGTACCAAACGCAAATGTAACCAGCTTGCGAAATAGAAACGTTACTGAAAACTATAAAGGTTGGATGCCCGGCAGTCTAGAATATTCCCTTCAAAATTCGCTAGAAAGAGAATATTTGCGGATAAATGTTTGGAAGTAAAATGCTTCTCTGATTCGATTGTAAAATTTACATTCGTAACAAAAATTATTAGTGCACATGGTTATATTAATTTCGTTTTAAGTGGGACATGGATTATTCTGCAAGGAATCTATATATATAAAAATGAGAATGTGTGTCTGTCTGTCTGTCTGTGTGTGTGTATCCCTAAAACTCGAGAACTACGCAACCAATTTCATTCAAATTTTACAGATGCCTTACTTAGGGTTCCAGTTGTGTTTTAACTTATTGCAGAGTTCGAGCCCACGGCAACATAATATCTCCTCCACTATTTAAGTATTACGTGTCAAAAGTGAAACAAAAACACTCATGTTAAATACTTTCACTTTAAACATGAAACTATTCCACTAACTGAAACAATCACATTTCGATACTGTAATGACAGATACTTTCAGAGAGAGAGAGAGAGAAAGAGAGAAAGAGATAGAGAGAGAGATGTATATGTATACATATAGATGTATATGTACACGTATATGTAAAGATATATATATAGATATAGATCTATATCCATACATGTATATGTATACATATGTGTAGATGTATATATATATATAGATGTACATGTAATATGTACACATATATACATATATATACATGCATACAGATATCTATACATATATACACCCATCACACACATACACATGCATACAAACACACACATTAGTCATTTGTTTTCTTATCCAAAACTACGTCAAAAGTACTGAATGGATCTTTATGAAATTTAGAAATTACATTCTATGCATAACGGCCATACCTCCCATCAAAATTCATATATTTTTGACGTTGATGAAATTTTAACCCGAACATAACATTATTTGTAATTCAACGGTACAACAGTGTAAGACTACCCTTTCAGATATACTTACATTGTGATTTCTGCAATGTGGTGCATAAATTGTCAAGTAAATGAGACGCATCTTTGCCTCCACTGATTCACTTGCAAAGTGTTGAGTTAATTTATTTCGTTGCAGACCTCCTTTGAGTCTTTTTATTGTCACTGCGACAAACATAGTCCCCAGTTGGTAACATTGATTTCAAGGCCTTCCCAGATGAGAGACTGGCATTCCACTTAATGCCTATGTTCCATGCTGGCATGGATTGGAGAGTTATTAATGTAGAAATATGGTATCGTAGCTACTAACAGTTGAGGGTTGCGTAGTCTAGACGGCGTTTTTAGATTTCATTATTCTCTTTAACCTCGGCAAAGCCGGGTATTTCTGCTAGTTTACAATGAAATTAGCATTACAACTTTGTAAATGCTCCGTCGTTATTACGTGACAAGATTTAAAATAAATACATGTAATTAACGTACACACTATATATATATATATATATATATATATATATATATATATATATGATATGTGTGTGTGTGTGTATAGATATATAAATGTGTGTGTGTATGTGTGTGTGTGTGTATAGATATATAAATGTGTGTGTGTATGTGTGTGTGTGTGTGTGTGTGTACATATTTGTGTGCTTGCATACGTGTGCATCGGAGTGCTGCATGCAGCCAGCGTGCATGTGTATGAAACGTCCCTGGATGCATAGACTCCTGATATTTCCATATTTGTCATCTATTCTTGTGTTATATTATTTATTATTTTCTGTTATGCATAAAACTAATGAGCTTACAATTATATTTTGTCGATAAATCATATGTTAATCTTAAAAAATGAATGTTAGAATTATAGTGTGCCGATTCTACAATATTTTCTACAAACAATACTTTATGTCGAATGATAAATTATTGATTGCATTCAATGTAAGATTCTATGTTGCTCACAGATATACATACATATATCGACACAACCATTTTGAATACATAAACGCATACGTGCATATGTACATATATACCTACATACGTATGTCTGTATGTATATATGTATGTACGTATTTATGTATGTATGTATATATATATATATATATATATATATATATATATATATATATATATATATATATATATATATATATATATATATATATATATATTATATATATTATATAACACAGATATGTACATACATATATACGTATATATAGATATACATACATGCATAGACACACACACACACACACACATACACACACCTATTTGAAACACGCATTCACTCAGACAGAGGCATACCCATATATGGAAACGTATGTTGAAATCTGGTGATGGAAACGTGTCATCGAATGTTAAGCACGTAATTGGTTATTCACATAAGAAATAAAGTGTTTAATACTATATTTTCTCGTCGTAATGTTATAACGAGCCATGAATGATATAACAATAATCATTGTAAACTGTATTACATCAGTAATTACAGGTCTTTGTGAAGCTGAAATACCATTTTCTGAATAACAATACCACACATATTAGATTTCAAACTGACGCAGGATGTTGAACGACATAGGAATATGTGACTTTAGTTTCTTTCCTAATTCCTCTATTAAGTAGTCTTTTATAAAGAATATGCGATTATGAGTGGTTTATATGGGATATATTTTTTGCTCGTAATATTTATTCCAGTAGAAAATTAACTGCACCTGTGATATTTAAAAACCTGTTTATACTTTAGCTGATACGTTCGATGTAGTCCAACTTCTTAAATAAATGGAGAAAACAAGTATCTGGAAACTATTGCAGTGTTTTATAATTTGGGCAGGATTTATCATAAGTGTCTAAGGTCCATATTTGCTTCCGAGTGCTATTATATATATTCAAGATTAAATATAGTTTTGGTTTCTGGAAAATATGTACAAAATAATCCGAAAACTTTTGACCGCACACAGTTCATTAATTATTAGATTATTTGTCATGTCAATGTTCATAGATTCAGCTTAAGTATGGTATTTGACGTAATAGCTTCATGTGAATGAAACATGAGAACGGAAGTTTTGTAGAGAAGTGAAAATTCATATACGCCTGACTGTGGGGATGAATCATGTAGGGTGTCGATATACTGCAAGTATGTACGGGATGTCGAGGCATACAATTAGTAATATAGTCAAGTAAGATCCTTGAAATGATGGATAAAATAAGCATCTATTTACCAAATATTTACCAAATATTACGGAGGCGAAACCAAATAGTGATAAGAATGCAAAAAGTATTCAGGACATTTAGGTTAAACAATTTCTACTGGTAATTAATTATGAGAGAGAGAAGGGTGAGAAAGAGAGAGAGAGACAGAGAGAGAGAGAGAGAGAGAGAGAGAGAGAGAGCAAGAGAGAGAGAGATGGATAGATAGATTAATTGATAAACAGAGAGAGAGAGAAGTATATTAATATTATTGCAGCACTTTATTGTTAATGGCTGTCTGCATCACTTTTGCGGTGTTCGAAATAAATGCGATAGAAAAAGTGCTGACAAGATTATAGTGTAATATGTTAAAAATTTCGGAATATAAGCTGGAAGGGAGACAAGAAGTGATGTAAATACGAGAAGTGAAATAGGGCTGGTACTCACTAAGGAGACGTCATAAATGTGTTGACGTAAGGACTATGGGGACTGGCATGCATTGTGTACATTTGACAGGGAAGCACACTGACATGTACATTTATGTATGTACGTAAACATTTAAAGAAAAATATATATAAATATAAATAATATATAAATATATGCATATATACATACATATATGTAAATACCTACACATATATGTATATATACATGCTTATATGGGTACAGGATATCAAAAAACGTCAACTAAATGAGAAACGAATAGATAAAAAACAAAAACATAAAAAACGAACTTTTTTCGAAAAACGAAAGAAACAAATAGAGAAACGAGATATTTAACATAAAGAACATTCCCTTCATCAGTTGTCCTCTGTTTTATCTACTCTGCGTTTCGAAGGTAGGAACAAGACCCGACTAAATAAAAATTTAGGATTTTCTGTGGAGGGTCAAAATGGTAACAAAATCAGGACACTAAGAACAAAACAGTAAAAACAAGCGGTGAGGGCTGTTAAGCCAAGGCGATGTGAACTAGTGAACGATGGAAAAATGAGCTTTGAGAAGAGACAGGCAAAAGCACGTCTTGTCTTTAGGAAAGAAATGGAAGAAAGGAAGATGGATAGCCGTTGGTCACGTGTGAGCAAAGAGAGAATCAAGGAGGAAGAGTGAGAGGGAGCGGGGAACTGTTAAAAGAAGAGGAGAAGAAGAGGGAAAGGGTGGGAGAGAAAAACAGAAAGGAAGAAGAACACGAGAGGGAGATGCAGAGAAAGAATAGGGAGGGATGTAGTGCGCATCGGAATTATAAGGATAAAACTTTGTTGAAAATGAATGCGTGGCGTTCGATCATATATTGATATAAATAATATATAAATATATGCAGATATACATACATATATGAACATATCTACATATATATGTATAATTATACATGCATATATGGGTACATGAAATTTTTACAAAAACGTCAACAATATGAGAAACGAGAACACAGGAAGCAAAAACAGAAAACGAACTTTTTTCGAACAACGACAGAAACAATAGAGAAACGAGACAGGCAACACAAAGAACATTCCCTTCATCAGTTGTTGTGTTTTGAAAGTAGGGACAAGACGCGACTTGTGTGTGTGTGTGTGTGTGTGTGTGTGTGTGTGTGTGTGTGTGTGGGTGCGCGCGTGTGTGTGTGCGTGTGTACACACACATTATTCTTCAACAAGAATAGTATTGAGAGTGATTTCGAAGTTTGAGTAGCTGTCATCATCGGACTGTAAGACAATATCTTAACTGGAGAAAACTTCGGAGTCACTGTCAATACCATTCTTGTTAACGAAGAAGAAATTACTGCCCTACAAAATGTATTGATTAATACTCCAGTTTAATATATTATTATTACTCATCATAAAAAATAAATATTAATATATACATACATATGCATGCATGTATTTACGTACGTACGTGCGTATGTGTGTGTATGTATGTTTGTATATATGTGTGTATGCATGAATATATGTGTGTCGATATATATGTACGTATGATTGCTTATGTATTCATAAGCAAATCATCCAAAAACACGTACTTAATATTTCCCTAAACATCTAATATCCATACACTGATTCATATACAAAGAACTACGATAAAACACAATACTTTTGATCAAGTCTTGACTACTAAAGCCTTGTGTAACCAATGCCTACAGTGTTGATTTGCTAGACGGAAATTTTGTGGAAGCCTGTTCTGTTTATAAATGTGTATGTGAATTATTCAGTATGCTGCCGTTTCCCCAACCTCGTGACAGCCAGTGTTAGTTTGTTTACGTCTTCGTTACAAAGGAATTCTGCAAAAAAAGACCCACAGAGTAAGTACCAGACTTAAAAAGCAATATGTAACGTGATATGTCTGTAGACTAAAACTACTTTTAAGACCGTACCCCAATAATGGCGCAGAGCGCTAACTGAAACAAATAAAAGAAAACATGGTAACTGTTTTTAATATTCGGGAGTCTTTACATATATATGCGAAATAAAACTAAACTGTCTATTTTTATAATTCATAAGAAATGCAATGTTTTTCGTTTACTCTCTCATCAATATTTATGACTTATATGCCAACGAGGAACGTGTACTACAACTAAAATATTGAAAGTAAACATTTCGTCAAATGTCAAACACTGAAAGGAACCCAAACTGAAATATGTTACTGGAAGATCTCAGAATAGATAGAACACTAGATAAACTTCCTTGATGCACTTCGTCCTGCTCTTTTAACTTGTGAGTTCAAATTATGTCTATGATGCTATACGTTTAAAACCTTCTGGACAGGATGCAATAAGCACTGGTCGACACAGTGTCCAGTATAGATTTCTGATAGACAATTTGAAACATGTAGGGAAGAATCAATATTAACAGTAAATACAATTTCTTTCTCTCTCATATATATATATATATATATATATATATATATATACATGTAGATACATACATACATACATACATACATACATACATACATACATAGATAAATAGATAGAGATAGAGATTCATAAATAGATGTCTCTCTTTCTATATATATATATATATATATATATATATATATATATATATATATATATATATATATATAAATGGCAGTGTCTGTTTGAGTATATGTCTTTGTACATATGTGTTTGTGTCTGATGCTTATACTTGGGAATGATACTAAATAATATGCATTAAAAAACTATTTAACGTTGAAGTTGATATAAATTAAGCAATTCATTAATAATGCCCAGTGATGAATAAGCACTATGTATGTACACAATATGAAAAAAAAAGGCAACTAGAATTAAAGGCTTGTGTACATATTGGTTCAGCAAGGGGCGTAACTATATACCTGCTGTTTGTTACGTTGTGCATTTATATAACTTTATGTTTGTATGGTTTTATAATACTTTGTGCTGGTGAGATTGATTTGGCTGTGACATAGTCACAGAACCGGAAATATAGCTTTGCTAAACAAACAAAATTGCAAACCAAGCATGTACATTAACAAGCAACAACAAACAAAACAATACGCGCAGGCGCACACGCACGCGCACACACACACATATACACTTGAATGAATGAATGAATGAATGAATGATAACTTCGATATCCAAGACCAGACTTTAATGTTTGTTAATGATTGCAACATGAATAACGAAGTCGCCAATATGTCTGGTCTGAACTAAGCAACCGGATTATCGTAGCTAACGGGACATTGAGGAATCGATTAACAAGTTGTAAGACAGCTAGTATGTATTTGTGTGTGTGTATGTGCATGTGTGTATGTGTGTGTATGTTTGTGTGCGCGCGCGTGTGTATGTACGTTTGTGTGTCTATGATACTGTGTATGTGAGAGAACGATTTGGAGTGGTAAACTGTGTATTGAAAAATTGGGTGTAATAGAATGAATCTGAGTTGAATCAATGTGGTGAATAGTGGGAAACGGCTAGAGCTAACATTGGAGTGAAGGAATCATTGATAATAGAATATAAAGAGAGGAGCAACATTTAAAATAGCCTTTTGAGCATCGAAGAGAAGTGAAAAAGAGAGGGGGAGGATTTATAAAAAAAGAAATGTATTAAGAAAACAGTTTGTGGTCCCATTATGGACTCATCTCCTGAAATTAATAAAATAATATGTGTGTGTCTGTGTGTGTTTGTGTGTGTGTCTGTAGGTATCGTGACACTCCGTCGGCTAGTTGTTGCGATCAAAGGAACAGCCTGCTCGTGAAATTAACCTGCAAGTGGCTGAGCATTCCACAGACACGTGTACCCTTAATTTAGCTCTCGGAGAGATTCAGCGCGACAAGGCTGGCCCTTTGAAATACAGGTACAACAGAAACAGGAAAAAAGAGTGAGAGAACGTTGTTATGAAAGAGTACAGCGAGTCCGCTGCCCTAAACACTGGGATATTGCGCCTCCACTGTATGTATATATATATATATATATATATATATATATATATATATATATATATATATATATATATATATATATATATATATATATATATATATATATTTGTATGTTTGTATGTGTCCGTGTTAGTGTGTGCGTGTGTGTGTGTGTGTGTGTGTTAATGTGTGTGTGTTAATGTGTGTGTTTATTCTGGGGGAAAAAGTTTTAGTAGGAAATGGCACTAAAAGGAGACGAAAGACAAGTATGAAAAGAGCGATCAAATCAGAGAGTTAGTATTATACCGAAATGAGAAAATACGTATATTTTGGGGGTGGTTGTGCGAGAGGATGGGAATGCACACACAGCAAGTAAGCCATCTGAAAGCTAGTCTCTTAAGTATAACTGCAGCAACAAAATACTGGTTTCTACGGTGATGAGATAATTTCTGTAAAACACCCTCGTAATTGCTGTTGATTGCATATAATTGTTTTAATTCTCCACCGTCTCTCCATCATCGTTTGTGTTTTATCCTTTTCTTTCAATACACGTCGTATGGTAATTTTGCAGTTGTTTCTGAATAATGCAAATTGTGTCAGTTAGCAGTATGGGTTAAAACAATGCGTGTATGTTTGTGTGAGCAGGAAATTACATACATGCACACACACACACACACACACACACACACACACACACACACATACACACACATATATACATACATACGCCCATACACACACATACGCGCACTCACATAGTGTGAGTGTATTGTGCGCGAGTGCGTACTTGCGTCTTTGTGTGAATGTATAAATGATAGCTGTATCACCAGAATGTATGCACTAAGCTTTCACCAAATTTTTTAAGGGGCGCATATAGTAGCGACCTAATTTGGCCACTCGCTCCGTTCTCATGCGTCAGCTGGAATGAGAAAGAACTGCGCTGGTTGTTGACTGGAGTCATTGTTAGATGAGTTGAGTTGACAAGTGCAAAAGTACTTTACTCAGTACGCTGCTTGGTCGAGATATTAGATTCAAAATCTTATGACCCTGAGCCTTACCAATAATCCACAAACTGACGTGTATATGTCGTTAGTGTATGGAAATGTGTGCATTTATGCATTTTCTGTACGTGTGTGTGTGTCTGTTTGTCTCTGTGTGTGGGGGGGGGGTGAGCGTATGAGTTTGTGATGAGCATTGAGCGCGCACGCAAACAAGATACACACCAAAGTTTGAAATCCTATCAAAATTAATTTGGTCTTCCACATTTTCTGTATCGAAAATAAATATGTCATTCGCTGGTTGCGTTATTCTCTTCACTGTGTTTCACTCTCGCTCCATTTCTCTCCCCCTCTCTCCTCTTCTCTCTCTCTCTCTTCTTCTTCTCTCTCTCTCTCTCTCTTTCTCTCTCTCTCTCTTTCTCTCTCTCTCTTTCTCTGTGGAGTCGTGACTTGTGATCCATTTCGCGAGGTGTGCCACGCCGAGATTGAATCATCTATCACATGTTCTGCCGATTATTTTATCATTTCGTTCTAATAATGATTTCAAAATTAAACACTAAGTTTTCCGCTTTTGGAGTAGAGTGCGTTTTTCTAATATCCGTCACAATACTGAACAAGGTCATAATGCGATCGTTCTTAGAAGGGTGAATGACACCTTTGAATCTCAACAAGATTTAACATACATTCAAATGGGCAAGTCTATTAAACTGGTAAATATTGTCGGTGATAATGACCCAGAAACGATGGAAAACAAAATTGTGAATATTAACTAATAACGAAAAAGCATATAATACAGCAGAATTTAATTACGTCGCTTTACGCTTTGAATCGAACGCTAGAGCCAACTAAGCATTTATCCATTCATGATCAATAACATCACGTAGAAATCAATTAGCGAGATCGATTTAAACGACTAATCATTTGCCTTAAAATGTCTTTTCATCTAATATTGACATTATTATGTGGGAAAGAGGATATTGGGTCCTAGGATTAGCACAGTATTAAGCGAAAATAATATCCATTTTAGATCCTTAGATTTTTACCATGATTGACTTTGCATTTCGTCTTTAGGGATTACGAAAATAAGTATGAAACACTTGGATAATTGAAAATTAATTTTTTCACTACAAAACGTGGTTTGGTTTTTAACATTGCCTGCTGTAATAATACTCTCTTTCATTTATACATTTACTCATACAAAAAAAAAAAAAGAAGTTACATAACAGAAACTACACACGCATCTATGTATGTGCAAATATAATTATATAGCAAAGTGGGTGTGGAATGGACATAATACAATATATTCAAACACATTGTTTTATCCGCTAATATATTAACACAGAAATACAGAAATAGGGAAAAATAATCATATCAGATTAAATAAGTCAGCAATTCACCAATAGAATAAGTCCACGGCATAAGTTTCATCTGTGCAATCCGAGACATTGAAACATCTATTATATCCTGAAAAAGGATAACGAGAACAATTCCGGCAATCGAGTGGGTGAAACAAGGGACAAAGTTTTCACAAAACAACTAAGGTAAAGAAGTTCATACAATGTTAACGTAGTATTACCAATTCCGTGAAAAGTAGATTTTTAGTTAAAAGAAGCGTTTATGCCGTACTGATGCAGAATACGATCATCAAATTAATTTCTATGCTATTTTACTGGTTCAAGAGAAGTCGTTTCCACATTCTCTGTCCACACGAACATGGATACAAATGAATTGGTGTAATTAAAAAAAAAATGTACAAACGTTTATTAATAGACTTGTCAGTGAGTTTAGAAGAATGTGTTTATAAAAATGCTTCTTTACGAAACAGTCATTTTTTAGCCCTGCTATAAAAGTTTGTTAAAAAATGGAAAATTCATGATACTCATTTTTTTTAAACTCTGGAGTCAGAATTTGAAAATGAGTCTGATTACAGTCAGGCAAGTTTGCATCACTTTATAAGTGGTTGGTTATTTATTTTTCTAAACATAGACGGTGGAGGCACAATGGCCCAGTGGTTAGGGCAGTGGACACGCGGTTATAGGATCGCGGTTTTGATTCCCAGACCGGGTGCTGTGAGTGCTTATTGAGCGAAAACACCTAAAGCTCCAAGAGGCTCCGGCAGGGGATGGTGGCGAACCCTGCTGTACTATTTCTCCACAACTTTCTCTCAC
This sequence comes from Octopus bimaculoides, assembly GCF_046866305.1. Lineage (NCBI taxonomy): Eukaryota > Metazoa > Mollusca > Cephalopoda > Octopoda > Octopodidae > Octopus > Octopus bimaculoides. Next base: position 42,356,138 of record NC_142934.1, read on the forward strand.
TCTTACTTCCTGTTTCTGTTGTGCCTGTAATTCAAAGGGTCAGCCTTGTCACACATGTGTCACGCTGAATATCCCCGAGAGCTACGTTAAAGGTACACGTGTCTGTGGAGTACTCGGCCACTTGCACGTTAATTTCACGAGCAGGCTGTTCCATGGATCGGATCACCCGGAACGCTCGACGTCGTAAGCGATGGAGTGTCGACAACAACAACAATCATAGACGATAAATGTATTCAGTTCTGGTACGGACACACACACATTCATTCTAACGAACACGAGCAGATTCAAATTTTGAAGTCACTTTCTACATTTTTCTTATAAGAGCGTGATAACGTATTCAACTGAAAGTGTTGCATAATACTTCCGCTCAATGTGAAAGTGTTTTCATATATATATAATCTGACATATAAAATATAAATACGCACATACACACACGCATATGTATGTATTTGTATACATACACACATACACATATATATGTATGCATTTGTATGTACACACACACACACACACACACACACATATATATATAATATTATACTATATATGTATGCTATTTTGCAGAATATACTGCAGCCGACATATTGAGTACACTCTAATGTTATTTAGTTATTTATATGCAAGTGTGTATAGGTGATTTCATAAATACAATGGAAGTGAATCCCAGTGAATGATATATTGTATTACATCTCCTTTTAAATATGAAAACTAACATCACAGGTCACGTGTTCTTTTGAAAAGAGAAGATTTGAATTCTTTGAGGGAATTGAACCGAGAATTTCCGTTTCGAAACTGCCTTTGCTGACGATAAAATTCTGCTATCGATATAACTTTTTCTCTCTTATCCTATTTTCCTTTCTTTTGTTCTCTTTTCTCTCATCCTTTTTTGTTGCGTTAACAAGAATCCATGCGAAGAATCCTTACGATCACATCTGCCATTTTGATTTATTTGAAATCCCAATGAACAAACAGAAAAAAAGACAGCAACAACAACAGCAGCAGCAGCAGCAACAACAACATAATAAAAACGAGAGAGGTAGTAGCGACAGCAGCAAAACATATCAGAAGCCTACAGGAAAAGTATTCGTCTCTGGTTCCCAATTTAAAAGAAAAACATTTAAAACTAAAAAGCCCTAATCATTCAAGCGTACAGTTCGTGCATAAATGGAAAGAACTCTATCGATTTATCAGACTTTTGACTAATTGAAAGTTTCCTCCTTGCGTGGCAGGAAACAATGTATTCCCAGATGAAGGAGAGTATATCGTTCATTATGTCACCCACCAACTTTTAAGATATTTCCGCAGTTTATTTTTATATTCTGAGATATTTTAGCACATCTTTTTTTTTAATTTTATTTTCCCTCATGCAATATTGATAATGACAATAACATATTTTAATTATAATAATATCAAATATAAAATTTGTAGTTTATTTACAATGTTAGAGAATATTCTCCATGAAAATGAAGCTTTCTGCCTAAACTGTGATTGTTTGTGTCGTGGGTGTTTCCATTATAGATAGATAAATTGTGTGGGCATTGGTTATGCAATATGCTGGTTATTTCGTCTCATTGAAATATATGCTTCACATATTCCCTAATGTGTGACCTAGTGCTTAAACTGGAAATTTTCATTGATAGAATAATCGCTTTAGAGCCGAAAACGAGGCATCACGAAATTAAACATTGTTCACTTTATCCTGAGTACCATTGTCATCGGATAAAATTTGTATTTTTCCCATGTAGACTCAAATTTACATATGTTTGTGTACTTAGGAATTTCGCTTCGCTACTGCAAGGTTTCAGGTTTGATACCACTTTTGAAAAATATCTCCTGCAATAGCCTCGAATCGGCCAAACGACTTGAAGAGAATGGCTATATGAATGCTTGAGGGTGACTCCTCATTTTGAGTGCTAGAATTAGGATGAATTTGACCAATGTCACATTGTTACAGTTAATCAGGCCATGTCTCTCGTCTAGAGATACATATTTTGGTATTTTCCACAGTTTTGCAGGTGTTTCTCTTCTGGATAAGTTACAGAAAAGTAGGTGCAACCACTAGTTAACAATACCTCTTCCATAAATAAAATCTGCATCGTGCCTATCATTTTTATCAAGTTTAACTTTCAATGAATTTGACATGTAGAAAAACAATGTAAGTGCTTAAAATATGTCTATTTTCTATCTTTTACGGAACAATAAGTTCTTTACAATCGATTTAATGGATCGACTGCGAGGTTAATATCTTCAAAAAACTTCACTAATGTTTTGATGCTCACTCATGTTTAAACAATTTTTAACTCCATCTGTTGCATATATTTTATCATGGAGAAACGATAACATTTAGTGGAAAGGCGTTAAATAGCGTTTATTTTATTCATTCATTGATCTGCTAGAGGTTGCACATTAGTATCAAGATCACTACGATGGATACTGTGTAAGTTTATGTACTTCACTACTTTTGATAGCGAGTTGAAATCACACTTAGGCGGTTTTATTGTTGATTTTACCGTCCCGATTTTTATTAATTCCCTCCTAGATGAATTGTTTTCCCAGAGATACCATTCTTGACAACCAAACACACGTTTACTTTTCTCCATCGATTCCTTATTGTTAAGCTTGCATGCCCCTATCAGGTAGTGTGTACAATTAATACGACCAAAGCTCGATAGAACCGCTTCGTTTCATTGAGAACGATTTCAATAATGTAACAGTCTCTCTCTCTTTATCTCGTCTTCGCTCTACCTCTCAATATTTATTCCTTTAATACATTCCTAAATGACGGTTCTGAGCAAAGTTTTCAAGTTGTCCCACTTGAAAGTTGCAGGAGTTCAGGACATGTTGAACCTCTTCTTCGGTCACAAGAGCGGGCGAACATCGGTTGATAGTTCACCGAAGAAGACCATTTTAGGGAGACGTTTATCAGGTATCCTGATAACGTGGCTGACACATCTTAGAAGAGGCGTTGGGTGATGGCTTCAACGCTGGATATTCCTGTCAGAGAATTTCTGTGTGTGGATGGGAGAGAACTCATCTTTCCAAGTCATTTATAAAATTCGCTGGTGACTATGTAAGTGAAATGACTCTAGATTCTTCACATGGCGGCAGTATAAGTAAAAGCCTTCACGTCGTTTCCTACATTTCAAAATACAGTTGCATCATCATCATGATCCTCATCATCTAACTACTACTACTACTACTACTACAACAACTACTAAGAAGAAGAAGAAGAAGAAGAAGAAGAAGAAGAAGAAGAAGAAGAAGAAGAAGAAGAAGAAGAAGAAGAAGAAGAAGAAGAAGAAGAAGAAGAAGAAGAAGAAGAAGAAGAAGAAGAAGAAGAAGAAGAAACAACAAAAGCTATGAAACAACTGAAATCGAAACTAAAACTAGAACAGCAACGGACCATGATAAAACGATGGCAAAAAAAGCTCCTGCATGGCAAATACTGGGTGAAATAAACGCAAAAGACATGGTCAGAGAAAAATCCCTGCAATGGCTGGGAAGCTCAGGACTCAAAGCAGTGACTGAAGGATTTTTAATTGCTGCACAAGACCAAAGCCTCCACAAAAGAAATTACCAAAAACATATGATGAAAAGAAACATAACAAGTAACTGCAGAATATGTGGAGATGGACAAGAAACAATACATCATATTGTCTCTGGCTGCCCAGTCCTGGCTAAGAAGGAATATATTCGCAGACACGATTGAGTTGGGACCTACATACACTGGAAGCTATGCCAACACTATAGAATAACAACAGAAAAAAAGATGGTATAAACACACGCCAGAAAAGGTCACAGAAAACGAGAAAGCAACCATACTATGGGGTGTGGCAATAGACACAGGTAGAGAAATTAAGTCCAATAGGCCATAAATAGTTGTCAGAGATCATGAAGAAAAATGCTTTCTATTTGATGTATCAATACCAGCAGACGACAACGTTTCTCTAAAAGAAATGGAGAAGCTTTCAAAATACAAAGACCTGGAAAGAGAAGTAACTCGAATGTGGAATCTAAAAACAGAAACAATTCCTATCATAGTAGGTGCCTTAGGTATAATTAAAAAAATATTCAGACAAATACATAACAAAAATAGCAGGACTTACAAGTATACATAACATACAGAAAATTGCACTACTGGGCACTGCACAGATCTTACGCAAAACACTTTCAATACAGTAACCATAAGAGCATCACAGCAAACCACAGCATATGCCCAAGGCACACAGAGCTGCGCTCGGTAGTGAAGTGAAAGCACGTGATAAAAAAAAATAATAATAACATTTTCTATTCTATGCACAACGGCCGAAATTTTTGGGGAGGAGGCCAGTCAATAGTTTGACCCCTGTACGCAATTGATACTTAATTTATCGACCCCTAAAAGAATTAAAGGCAACGTCGACCTCGGTGGAATTTGAACTGAAACTGTAGAATCGTAGAATAACGATTTTGCCAGCTCACCGCCTTAATAAGAATGATGATGATGTTGATGATGATGTTGATGATGATGATGTTGGTGATGATGATGTTGATGATGATGATGATGATGATGATGTTGTTGGTGATGATGATGTTGATGATGATGATGTTGATGATGATGATGTTGGTGATGATGATGTTGATGATGATGATGTTGATGATGATGATGATGATGACTTCCAATTTTGGCACAATCCACAGTCTATGATATCAGCTTCAACAGTGGCAACCATATCGTCATCAATGTCATTGTTTGAATATTTTTAATATTTGTAACTCTCCTATTAAACATGATATCAACATCATCATATTCGTCGTCATCGTCATCATTATTTTCTTCGTCGGCATCATCATCACCATCATCATCATCATTTCCTTCTTTGTCATCCTCATCGTCATCATTCTGCCATTATCATGTTCATCCTCAGCATCAGTATTACACTAATCGCTCTCGTTTTTAATTACCACTATTTTGATTATTGCTGCTCCCTTTGGTTTTCTTTCATTTTGCATTATACTTGTTTACTTTTTATTCTTGAATTCTCTTTTTTTTTAATTCACTAAATATCAAATTCTCTGTGCACAATTTATATTGTTAGCATTAAGGTGAACGCCTTTGTATGGCGCACATGTAAGTTGCGGTGGAACAATGGCAATTACTTCTGTTCAGTGTTGATACTCTTAAACCGAACACTGTCAAATGTGTATGTGGTGTGTGTATATGTGTGTATGAGTGTGTATGTAGGGGTGGAATATATATACATATGTGCATGTGTGTTTGTGTGTGTGGGTGTGTGTGTGTACATATCGTTTATATTATTTTGTTCAACCTTTTCTTTCCTTTCGTTTTACGTTTTTCAAATAATACTGTAAACGAAAAACACAAACTATCTCATATAAAGAACAATGTGAGTAGCAAGGAATGATAATAGGAGTAAAAGTGTGAGGGGGGAAGTTAGTGATTTGAAAAGCTTGAATTAAAGATAGGCAACAATTAAAGTCAGCTGCTTATTGAGAAGAGAGTGAGCGAAGGATAGCGTGAGAGAAAATAAATTGATTAAATTTTGTAATGCAAAAATAATAGCGGTGGAGGATTGGTGTACCAAGTGAAATTGAATGGGAGAGAGAGAGAAAGAGAGAGAGAGAGAAAGCGAGAGAAATGTAGATGAGAGAAAGCGGGAGGTTATTCGAAGTATATAATGAAAGAGATCGAAAGTAATGAAACTAGAGAAAATACTGGTTTATATACGTACATAGATACACACACACGTATGGGGGAATGAGGGAAAGCGAATTCAAAGAGCAGGCAACTTTAAGAAAAACCGGGTATATGAAGATGTGTGTGCTTGTGTTTGTTGTGTATTGTAAAATGAGTCAATTTGAGGCTGAGTGAAATGAGACAGAGAGAGAGAGAGAGAGAAAGACAGCCATTAAGAAATTTATGTAAGAAATGCGTATAATCACTTGTGAGATCACAAACATACAGGTTCTTCAGGTCTTCCTCATGTAAAGATTCATTGAAGAGATGTACGACCAAATACATTTCAGCCGAGGCCGCCTTGTCTTTCTCCTAACTACATATCTCCCTCTACCGTATTATCCAAATGCCGTTTGTAGCATATCGTGCTACAAATAGGGGTAATACTGTTTTTTTTTGTTTTGGATTAGTTTTTTTAAATGCATAATAAGTGATATATGCAGTTTTATTAGAAGGATGTTTAGAGTTGTTTGCTCCGACTCTTTATGTTCTGAGTTCAAATCTCACAGTGGTGAACAGCACGTCTTATCACTGCGGTATCCATACAACGAAGTAAGATTTTTTTCTGATATATTGGCGACAAAGCGTTTTACAAATTGCCTGATAACATGTGTTCTGGCATCTTACGCTCTAAAATTTGCCCTAACAATATTGGTGTCCACCTACACTTGCCTTTGCTTCTTCTATTCGACGAAATCAATGCCGAGAAAGTGTGGAGGAACTCACTGAGCATGAATTGTTTCACAAAAATTGCAAAAAAATAAGCGCAGTCTTGCTGTATGGTTTCAGTCTCACTGCTTGTCAGTTTCGTCATGTGTCTTCTACTTATAACTTTGGACCGACCAAGGCCTGGTGAGTGTACTTGTAGGTGGAAACTAAATGAATCCTGTCGTATATATGTATATATATATGTGTGTGTGTGTGTGTGTGTGTGTGGGTGTGTGTATGTGTGTGTCGGTCTGTGTGTGTGTGTGTTTATGTGTGTGTGTATGTGTGCGCGTGTGTGTGTGTGCGTGCGTGTGTGTATGTGTGTTTGTGTGTGTGTGTGCGTGTAGAGTGAGAACTGGGGTGATCAGTCAGCGTAGGATTCATGATGCACAAGGGAATATATGAGAGTAAAAATTTATTTTAAAAAATCGAGTATTTAACTAAAAGTGAATGACAAAAATAAATAGAGAGAAGATACATGTGAGAGAAGGAGAGAGATAGAGAGAAACAGGATGACAGAGACAGAGAAGGAGTTGGCGAATATGAGGAAAATAGTGTTTCAAGCAAGCGACGTCGTCATATTGATTGAAGGGGTGAGAGAGAAACCTGACTGGAATAATTTGTAAGAAACAATGTATGTGAAAATAATAGCATTCTTCACATTCTTGATGCAGCAATATAGCTAGAACTCCCTCATTTCAGCTAACTGTATAAATGACGGAGTGGGGAAGGAACACGGGCGATAATGTTATTCTACTTTTAGCAAGACTGGATAGTCACGATCAAAGGCAATCCAGATACGATTTCTAGTAGGTCGAGCATAAAAGTTTACCCCGCCATCTGTTATCTTTTACGTCCCTCTTCTTTGTTTCCTTTTTCACCTCTGCATTACCACATATTGCAGTATTAATTTATTAGTTATGAGGCAAAGGTCAGGGTAAGAGGGAAAGTTTATATAGGAGGAGGCGGAGATGTTAACGGGGAGGTGAAAATAGAAGAATGCTGGGTTAAATGCAAAATTATAAGCTAGACATAAGAGAGAAAACCATTTAGCAAGATATGAAAACTATTGCTGGAGAATGACTATTCAGAATTAGAGAAGCGGAAGGTTGTAGGTGTAGCACGTATTAAATGAATGTCTAATAGTTATTGCTGATTCTATTCAATCAATCTCAACAGTGAGTAGTCAGCTTTGATTTCTAAGATATCTTTTGTTCGCAGAGTTTTCTATACCTGTTGTCATTGACGAAACTGTGGACTGAACGTCAATAAGAGGTGGGACGTGGTTGTTGAATATAACCAAATGAGTAGAAAGCTGTACTAAATGCACTCCACAAGTTGTGTGTTCGCTATCTATATTTTGATTTCAAACCACACATTTATCGACTTACCCCGTTCATCAGTGCAATAGTGAAAATACATCATTTAAAATAACATAAAGCACAATAATATAAGTGTGTCTTCAGCCTAGATTTAACATACTGAAGTTGTTTTTTTAAACCAAAATGATATTGAGTTACATTAAACAGTTCATTCCAAATACGCCGCATTTATATTTAGATTCTATATTATTTACTTCATCTAGATTTTGAAGAATGTAGTCGAAAATCGGAGAGCGTTCTCTGATATTTGTAGCAGTCTTACCGTCCATATATTCTCATAGTGTTTAACGGCCCTGTTGATGAAACGAGCTCGTATCATTTTGTAGGCGCCACAACGGTGGCCATTGCTTAATATGTTTCCAAGCATAAAGGCGGTGAGCTGGCAAAATCATTAGGACGCCTAATAAAACTACTTAGCGGGCATGTCGTCTCTCTTTATGGTCTGAGTTCTAAATGTGCCGAGGTCGAATTTGCTTTTCAAAGTTTCGGCATAGATAAAATAGATACCAGCTGACTTACTCCGTCCCCACAAATTGCTGAAATTGTGTCGAAATTTGAAATAATGATATGTTTGTTTGTGTTGTTTGTTTAGGATTGACTACAATATTGAATCGACATATTTTTGAAGGCGAAAGATGGGTATTTGAGAAAAAATTGACTGCTAGTTTTAGCAGATTCAAACGACCGGATATATCCCCCCCCCTATTTGTTTGGGGACGGCAAATGCCTTGCATCATTAATTGGTATCCTTTTTATGTTATAATATCAAAGAAGTCAATATTGATAGTATAAATAGCAATAACAATTTGGATCAATCCATCGTTTATATCCATGCCTTCACATGTAATGTTTTCTTTTGGACTGGTCACAAGGGACCCTTTAGATTACGGTGAACAAAGCATATTAAAATTTGCATCTTTTTCTCCTCTGCATTACTGTTGCACGCAAATATTTCTGGGAAATTATGGCATATTCTACAGAGCTTGTCGGAAATCAACATATAAATATGGATTTCCCATCACCTTGCGTGAATTAGCATTACTTTGCAAAGAAAAGCTCATTTGAGAGAGGCACTATGTTTCCCTTAATCTACTCCCAGGAAAATTCGAGTTTTTCTTTCAAAAGCCAATTAAATGTAAAGCGTATATATATATATATATATATATATATATATATATATATATATATATATATATATATATATATATATACAAATTCTTACTCTTGTAAGGCAATAGTGCAATTCAATAATAGGTATGTGTGAAGGTAAACAAAAGTTTAAGCAGAATTTATAAAGCAAGAAAGAAAATGAAGAAGATAATTAATTGACAAACATCACATATATATACTAATTACAATCATAAGAATAAGTAAATAATTAAATAAGAATAAATATGTCCAATTTTTATTCAATTTTTGTACAATCGCTGTATAATCTTGGTAAGATGCGCCAACTTTGGCATGCTGGACCCCCAAAATAGAAACAGGTGTAACAGTACAGTTATATTCACTATTTTATTCTTATTTATTTATTCGTATACTTGTAATTAATAATTAGAGCTAGCTGATGTTTGTCCATTAATTATCTTCTCCATTTTCTTCTTTGCTGTATACGCCCCCTACACACACACACACACACACACACACACACACACACACACACACACACACACACACACACACACATATATATATATATATATATATATATATGTACAGCAGGGGATCGCTATTAATATCACATTTTTATACATTCTGAAACGTGATAGAGCGGAAAATGATGCCCAAAGGAACGTTATGCTGGTCAATTTTTTTTCTGACAGAGCCTCTAAATAAAGAATAAAAGATGGTGTATTAGAACAAGAAATCTTGGTACAAAATATAGCTCCTTAAAGACCTGAGAGTATACCAGTGTTTCGGTCAAACCCTGAAATATGAAATGCCTCACGGAAGGCTTTTACATAGCTTCTTTAAACCAAATTTATTCGCAATCTAACGGAAGAATCCAACCCAAACTAAGAGATATGTTCCCAAGCTGCTGCACAACGGGACCAAACTTTAAACGTAGTTGCAAAAACAGTCTTTCTCAAACTCGGCAGTCATACTTGTTTCCGACTATGAAATAGCATGTGATTTATACTTCCCCGGTAGAATGGACACGACAAAAAGAAGTTTGTATATAACACACAGATATTGAATGGGTAAAGAAGAAAATTCTGGTGGATTTTTACACCAAGCACTGACAATTACCCGGTTTGCAGATAGAAATTTAGTTGATCAACCCGATCTGCACGCACGCACACACGCACATACACACATACACATGCACACACACACGCATATATATATATATGTGTGTGTGTGTCTATATATGTATCTATATCCATCTATCTACCTATATATATGAGTATACACACACACACACACACACACACACACACACACACACACATATATCTATATATATGGATGTATGTGCATATATATATATATGTGTGTATATATATATATATATATATATATATATATATATATATATATATATATATATATATATATATATATATATATATATATATATATATATATATATATATGTCTGTGTGTGTGTATGCATGTACGTAATTGCGTGTGTGAGTCAATCTGCGTAAGTGAGTATGGATGATATAGATTTCGGCTTATGAGTGCATGTGTTTTTATCTTCAAAACATACACCATTAATTATATATATTCATGCATTCAAGCATTTACTAAAAACGGAAGGAAATATGAAGTCGCTGCTGTGAGGCAGTCTACAGTAATAGTCCCATTTAAATATAGCATTACAACAATATCGTTAGGAAACATAATTCAACTAGAAGGAGCTGGATGTCTAAAATATGGATCACGTTTGAAATAGAACAGATTATTGTTTTATTAATATTTTACAGGCAGAAAATATTATCTCTAATCTGCTCGCTACTAAGGAAACAAAATTCAAGCAGCCATCACACAGGTTATTTTAGTTTGGAAAAGACTATCCATTATATATCTGTTAATCCAGTCATTTATTCTGTATACCATGAGTGTGTATAAATCTTGCTTATACATTTGGAGAATAAAATCAAAATTTTCAGTTTCCGTATATTTATTATTGCATTTACAAGTATGGATGGCATCAGTGCGGAATCGACGTTATTGCCATTTTCTCTCTCTGAATTATACGAAATTAACAGGAAAAAATTAATCAAGATAGCAAGTTAAAAGAAATTTCATATTCGTACAACCGTTCTTTGATTTTTTCCAGCATAGAAGTATATCGCAAGAACTTTTGCGCCGTAACATATTTTCACAAGTTATACTACTGCTATGCCCAACGAAGTGCAGTGTTATAAATAAATAAATCAATGCAATTACTCACGATATTGAGTAGGGAAATTAGCGCAAATACGTCATGTAATCACTGCCAACTAGCACATGAATTTCTTCTTTCAATGAATATGGGTTATACTAGTAAAAAAGAACATGCATAACATGTCCATGATTAGGATAAGACACACAGCACTTGAAATATCAATATCTATAAAACACAAGATGTTTGTGTGTGTGTGTACGTGATGTGAGTTATGCACGTCCACAAATTAGCACGCATGACGCTCCAATTTTAAGAGGACATTGTTCATGACCCTATCTGTGCTTTTGTCAACTTTTTACTCACAGAGGCCCCCGCGTATAGCTGTAAAAATCGATAAACTTTTACCAATTTTGAAGTTTGTTGACATGGCGAAGTCAAATCTGTGCGTACGCGCGTGAAGGAGAGAGAGAGCAAGAGAGAGAGAAAGAAAGAAAGAGAGGGAGAAAGAAAGAAAGAGAGAAAGACAGAAAGAGAGAGAGAAAGAAACAAGAGAGAAAGAAAGAAATAGCGTGTTTGTGACAAGGGGAGAAACAGAGTGTTTGCCAATCGTCTAAAAACAAAAAATGAAAAAGTGGAAGAGGGAGACAAAGCGGCTAAGGAAAAAAAAAATTCTCTCACCAAGACAGCGTCTAACAAAAAAAAAAAAAAAAGGAACGAACAAGCGGAAGAGGGAGACAAAGCGTATTACGAAAGAAAATGTAGCTAAGGAAGACAGAGTAAAATGCATTTTTTTTCTTAAACATGAGATATAGTTTCAAATATAAGATGTTTTTGAAAGACACTATATTCTATAATAAGATTATAGATACTTTCTCACACAACAATTCAAATATATTTATTTTAAATCATTTATTTATTTTAAATCGTTCATCTTTCTCCCCCCCCCTCTCACTCTCACACATACGCACATATACTACTTTGGGAGCGAAAGAGTTTTGTTTATATTTCACAACTATGAAACAAAAACGTATGTAACAATTTGTCAGTCACCCCACCCCCAACCCGTTTTTCGGACCACAAAAAGGGTTTGGTAATTTTTCAGATTAACACCCGCACGATTTCCACTAGGGTGTTACGGTTAGGATTAGGATTAGGGTTAGGGTTACGGTTTTAGGGTCAGAGTTAGGGTTAGGGTTTAGGGTTAGGATTAGAGTTAACATAGAAGGGACAGGCTCCTTATTTTTTGGTTAAGGTTGTTGGTAAGCTTTCTTAAGTTACTCCAATCCAGATCCCCAATGCAAACTTTCAGATCAACCTTCTCCTATGCAGATCTCTAATGCAACATTTTAAAAAAGAGTCAATAAGTGAAAATAACCAATAAACTGATTCCTTATGGGATTTCCCAATCAAATTGCCAGCAAACCATTTTCAGCCAAACCAATTTCAACGGATTTCGCGCAAATCTGATGTCGATGTTACTTATTTTGGTTTGAAATAAAGGACTTAATCATTTAATAATCCTAGCTTAATCCTGAGCAGCGCCGGGTTATACTGCTAGTAGGGAATAAAATGTGTTCATTATTCTTGATTGCAAATTGTTTATAGTATTTTCGTGATATGACCTTAGGTTATTGTAACAAAATGTAAATCATGTGCACGAAATATTGATGAACATAGTAAACATTATACCAAGTTGAACACAAAGGACTAAACTGGAAATGCTAAAACTCATAAATATGAGCGAAATTTGTCGAATACCAGCGTGAAATGCGAGTAAATAAACAATGGTGCAGAAGAGTTTAAAGAGGAGTACAATACAAATTATTGATATATAAACTTGTCTCAGTTTTCACTTCTAGATTATCGTATCAGCTGATCACTTTCTGAATCACTTGTGGACGTAACACGAGAAAAAATAAAGTTTTTTATTATGCACTTCTACACAGACAGCCAAGCACACACACATACGCACATACTCACACACATGTGCACAAATAATAATATATGTATATTTAGAAAACTTAATATATATGTGCGTGCGCGCACGACATTTATATAATTGAAGTAATTAGAGTCAGAAAGGAGTACGGTTGGACATTTATTTATTATTCACTATAATTCTTTCGAAACAACGTAGTTCTCCAAGAATACAGGTACTTGATTATGCAACTGTGTTTGTACCATGTCCATGCAAATCGCTAATAAATGAAAACCACGACAGAGACGATGGCCTTGAAGTAGATTTTAAACTAACGGAAACAGCACTCGTATATCGCCCGGGGAAACACAACTACATGTGTTTATGCAAACAAAGAATTGCATAATAATGACGTACCTATATTCGTGAGTAACTATGTTGCTTCAAGAGAATTATAATTAATAATAAATAAATGTCCAACCGTACTCCTTCTTCCTGACTCGAAGTTTTTCAACATGGTATTCACAAACGACGAATGCCCAAATTTAAATTTGTGTGTATGTGTGCGTGTGCATCAAAGTTTGCTGGAATTCAAATTTATCACTTCATTGCATTGACCCTTGTGCCCTTCGTAACATTATTAAGAAATTGCTTGAAAACAACAATTTATTTCACGCAATTTTTGCTATTCCAATGCTTCGACTTTACTTAAGGTCGGCGTAACTGACTACGAAAATCTATGTACTATATATATCTTCGGCCAATGCGAAATGCACGTAGAATTAAGAAATTGTAAATTGCTTTTGACTAGAGAAAGCTCATTATTGATTATGTTGCTATATACCGAATAAATGCGACTGTCTTAGTGTTTCTACTCACTGGAACTATATATTCTATGAAATACTAACTGATTGGTCGAATTTTTTAGGCCTAGCAGGGAAATCACAAAGTACCTCCTTCTAAATGAATCAATGCTGTCGATGAGGTGTTCTCTTCGATTTTTTTTTTGGGAGACCCCTTCGATTACTATTTTATTCTGGTGGTCTTCATAGCTAATCGATGTTTAAACACTAGTTTTATAGAAGCTTCTTCCAAACTTAGTATTTCGTTTTTCACACGTTAGCTTGTGTAGGTTGAATCGTAGCTATTTCTTGCAAAACATTCCAATGCATACAAGTAAAGCAAAATATTTTCAGGGACTCTTGAAATACTATCTTGGATCCCCAATTTGCTATTTCGTTGCGTGGACACCCTAAAATCTTATATGGCCTCCCAGTGTAGCCATGCAGACACCCGTTGAGAACCACTCTTGTAGATAATGTAGTTTTGTGGACACTGTATAGGTCGTTTAATCATATGCATTATACTTTACTAAATAAACATTTTCTGAAAATATATGCATATATTACAAATTAAATATTTTAAAGCGAGTCGCATGTATTTATAAAATTGTGTATTTTAAATGCTTGTTTGCATTATCAATGTACTTATTCAATGTTTACTAGTGAAATGCTCGAATCAAACATTAAAAAAAATAGTTAGAAGGCTCAGCAAGGTATAAAGAGAAATATTAAAATGCATTATAGATCTGATACATACTTACAACAAATATTGAATAATAAGCGCAAATGAGATTTTAACGACGAAATATTCATTTGTATATATATATATATATATATATATATATAATGCTAAACATTAAGCGAGGTTCATTGATTCCGAATGATAGATTTCTCCATTGCAATACATTTCAAACTTATGGCTGCTCATTTCTTATTGTATTAACTCGGTCAGTTACAGGAGGCTTTAAATCATGTAGAAGTTCACAATTTAATACTCAAAGTCCCAAGGCATATCCGTTAAAATAAACACGTCAAAATATCTAATAATAATAATAATAATAATAATAATAATAATAATAATAATAATAATAATAATAATAATAATAATAATAATAACAACAACAACAACAACAATAATAATAATAATAATAATAATAATGATAATAATAATAATAATAATAATAGATGTTTTATTTTTTGAACAATATTTCGACACCTTTTGGCTTGAACTTGAGAAAGACAGACGTTCTGTCGAAATATTGTTAAAAAAATAAAACAACTAAAATCGCATTCTTCGTCTTGACTATTTACCTTCGTGAAGAGTTACGTCAATCTTTTTTTTTTAAATATAAAAATCAAGTAGATTGAGATGATTGATTTTATGGTACACAGAATAAGAATTGGAACATACAGAAATTCTAGAAGTCACGAAAGCAGCCGGGTGTCTAAGGAAAATCGTAATATAAATTACAGCTTTTGCGTTATATTCCTTCTCACAGTTGGCTTGTTAGCCCTGTTAGTTTGACTGGACCCCAGTGTTGAACTCAATCCTGGACCAATGGACGTCGTACCATTCAAATATGAATCAGAAATTGAGAAATCGACATTTCTGTCAGTGAAAAAAACTTATTAAAAAACTGACAAAAACAGATGATGTCATTCTATCAACGTATGGACGCTGGTTACTCACGTTCATAGTTTACGTTTGGTTTCTAAAATTTTGAATTTTCAATCACCTTTTGGTTTGAACTTGAGAAAGACAGACGTTCTGTCGAAATATTGTTCAAAAAATAAAACATCTAAAATCGCACTCTTCGTCTTGACTATTTACCTTCGTGAAGAGTTAAGTCAATCCTTTTTGTTAAAATATAATAATAATAATAATAATAATAATAATAATAATAATAATAATAATAATAATAATAATAATAATAATAATTATAATAATAATAATAATAATGAAGAAATTAATAAATGCATGGAAAATACCAATGGAATTATGAACTACATCAGGAAAATGGAAACACTACAAGTTACATGCTCACTCCAAACTGTTGTCTTCATTTTTATTGAAAGATAAATTCTCGTTTGTGCTGTTTCCTTTTAATGCTCCATGAAACTCTGTATATTCAAATGAAAAAAATATATATATAAATATACAGTTGTTAATTCTACGGCGTTTCTTTTGACTGTTTTACAGTTTTTATCGCATTCGTTCTTTATACAATTCACTGATATTCCATCCTTTATTGCGTCGTTCTATATACATATACATTTGAAGTTTGCTTCTTAACCACTTGGTTCAGGATCAGCCCCACTGCGTGGTACCTTGGGCAATCTTCCTCTATTATAGCTCCGAACCAATAAAAGTCTTGTGAGTGAATTTAGGGGATAGAACTGAAAGTAGCAACACCACTACTTTATTATCTCCCCTTCTTACTAGCTCTCCTGCCCAGCATTCTCCCTGATAGATCACTAACCACTACGCATTCTTTATTTTCGCTCTGTTCCTTTCTGTGGAAGGGCCTAGGCCCGAAACGTTAAAGACTTTGTTAACTTCCCGAGCGTTAAACTAATACATCTGTTTGTCGTCTACTCCACCGGTCTTCGTCTTCTGTTTTTGTTTTGTGCGAGTTCTTTCCTTTGTATAAATATATGTATGTGCGTGTGTGTGTGTGCGTGTATGAATTGAGGATATAATCATTATATCTTTATATTTATATACTTTAAAAAAGTAGGCGCATGGGTGGTTGTGTGGTGAGATGCTTGCTTCCCAACCACATGGTTCCGGTTTCAGCCCCACTGCGCGGCATTTTGGGCGTCTTCTACTACAGTCTCGGGTGACTAAAGCATTGTGAGTGGATTTGGTAGAAGGAAACTGTATAATATGTATATATATATATATATATATATATATATATATATATATATATATATATATATATATATATATACATGTATATATATATATATGTATATATATATATATATATATTAATATATATATATATATATATATATATATATATATATATATATATATATACATGAATGCATGTTTGTTTGTGTGTTTCTGTGTTTCTGTGCCTGTCCCCCCACCATTACTTGACAACCGAAGTTGCTATGTTTACACTCGCTACACTCGCGTAACTGTTGCCCGTTCAATGACAAAATTTCCCATACACACACACATACACACATATACATATTGGCATTTCGTTCAACCATAGTCTGACTAATAACCTAGTGTAGAACTTAAAAACGTATGCTTCAGAGCGCAATGTTAGATGACTATAGAGTCGTAATAATACTGGAGTGATGACACTGGAAAAAAAAAATAACATGCTACAATTTCTTCTACTACAAGATGCTGCGGAGACTTAGTTAAATTGCCGGATGACAACCTATAGCATCATCGGGGCCTAGAATATGATGTGCACTTTATTTGGGAAAATAAAATTTTCGGAACATACAGACGTTATGAGGGAGAACATTTCTGTTGATGCCTATGGAAAATTCTGTCCGCAAGTAGAAAAAGTATGCAAATATACGCATGAAAAAAGAGAAGAAATGATGACTCACACAGACATATTGCCACAGAGGAAGGTGGAGATATATGAATACAGGCGCATGCATCTCGCGCACACACACCGCACACCTATGTATGTAGTTTAGAAACATATACATACTGACATATACCATGGTGAATGTGGGATATATATATATATATATATATATATATATATATATATATATATATATATATATATATATATATATATATATATATATATATATAAAGTGTAGTATATTGCCACTTAAGTGTGGCTGACCCCTAGGGGTGGATGTTACTGTTGCTTTTAGCCCCAGGAGGACATCTCCTCCAGCTGGCTTATCGACACACGACTGTGTCCTGTTTGCCAAGGGAAGTTATCCCTCTAACCAACATCTGCAGCACGAACGGATCCGGATTTCAGGGTTATTTCCCTTCGTCGGCGTTCGATAGCCGCTGACCTTGGTGAGAGAGACAAAAACCTGGCAATCTTATATCTTCTTTTCCAGTGAAATTCTTCACTGATATCGAAAAGGTGAAAACAAGCAATGTTAATTCTCTAAATGAGAAAGATAGAGAGAGAGAGAGAGAGAATTGCAGTGTGGAAGATGTTTGCAAGCCATTTAAGAACACACAAAAACACATAGATTCACTTCAACATCTAAATTTAATTTCTGCCAAAATATTTTCGTCGCGTTGAAACCGCGACCTGTTCATTGACAAAACGTCGTATATATACATGCACACATACACACACTCTCTCACACACACACACACACACACACACATGTATATGCATGTCACGCCATGTATGGGGGTATGTGTCTGTGTGTGTCCTCTACACACGCTTCAGAGCCGGTCTTGGCATGTTAGCATTCCAGTTATTAGTTGGTCGGTAAAATACACTGAGAGAATAATTATCACACTTTAAAAAAGAAAAAAAAAAAATTAAAAACACGATGTTGGATCGAATCGATCGAATGTTTGGAGTCACTGACCCAACATAGGCACAATATAATGACTGAGACAAGTATCCAAAAGAAAGAAGTATATATGTATGTATGTTATCTTAACACGGATATTAATATACGGTTAATTGAGCACCTTTTATTTGGTGTTTCATACATATAAAGCGGGTAATTATTGATTCAGAGCTTCGACATATGGCCCTGTCTAAATACACGCAGACAGATGCACGGGCAAACGTCACATCGCACACACACTACTATGTGCCTGGCTGTCCTTTTTCTTTCTGTGTCTCTCTGTAGATATCTGCGCATATTTTTGCGTTCATACACATATGCATGCCATTCTGACATCGTTCTAAGCATTTTGCCCGTCGTACTAACGATTCTGCCACCTCGCAGTATAAACGCTACGCATTATATAATCGTTTCATCGCGCAAAAGAAGCAAAAGTAGTCCCAAGAATGAAATGAGATTAGATTGTCGTGCTTCTGTTCATCATCCATTTCATTGTTAATTGCAACAATCTGTCACTCATCTACATTTACCACTTATCTGGTTTGTTCTTTGTTACCTTATTATAAGATATGGTTTGCTTCATCGGTGCCAGTCTTGGCTAGATTCTTGCTGACGTCAACACATCCACATGAAGCTTTGATAAGGTTACGCACATTCCGAGCTGCTTTCATAATTTTTACTTGATAAGACAAAAGTTTCAGGTTCAATATGAGTTGGTAATTTGTAACATACGTGTGCGTATAGACACATGAACAGTCACATGCGCTCACACTCACTGAAATGCACCCTCGTATATACACAAACACACACACAAACATAGCTTTATTACATTTCTTTACATATTTATATATACATTCTTCATGTTTTCTCTCGCACCCCATTGATCCTATCGTCACTTTCAAGAGTTTTTGCTTACGTATCTAGAGTACAAAACAATAATTTGAAATCTGGACCTTTTGTTTGCTTCATCATACCACTCATTATTTGCTTGTGTTGAAACATGCCAATTTATGCAAACACGCTTAATAGAGTGATTAAGATACGTATGGTCACTATAACCGTAATATATATATATATATATATATATATATATATATATATATATATATATATATATATATATACATATAGCTAGATAGATAGATAGATAGATAGATAGATAGATAGATAGATAGATAGATAGATAGATAGATATGCATCGTTGAGTATGCTCAAGAGAAAGATTGACAAGAGAGACTACTTCACAAGTCTAGAATGTGTCGGCATATCACAACAAATTACAATATAGTACAGAGAGAGTACCTAGGGGATGATTATTGTTGTCTTTGTTAGAATTCATGACAAAATGTACAAATTGACTACTACTGTTGCCGCTACTAGAACAACTACTACTACTACTACTACTACTACTACTACTACTACTACTACTACTACTACTACTACTACTACTACTACTACTACTACTCATAATAATAACAATAATAATAATAATAATAATAATAATAATAATAATAATAATAATGATAATAATAATAATAATAATAATAACAACAATAATAATAATAACAATAATAATAATAATAACGCTGTTTCCAATCATCACAGTGACTATTTAATCTTTAGGGATCTTTTGTCTCTGTAGGTGTGTTCACACATGCTCGTCTTCCATTCCTCAGAGAGACAGTGAACTTTAGCAAAGCAACACAAGTAGCATGTAAATGCTACAACATAAACAGTAATCAATATTTAATGGTCATTGATCTTTCCCGGATGAGAATAATACCGTCATGAAATAATGGTGGCACAAATAAAAAGTGATACATGAGAATGTTGAAATACAAAATTTTGATTCATGGATCGCGCGGTACCAAGCCTGGCTGTGATATAAACACGCACACAACCACACAGACACAAACACACACATACGCATACGAGCCTGCGTGCACACAGATACATAGCTAGTACTTTCTCGTGTGTGACAATATAAGCCTGACTTAGAATACTCTAAAAGACTCAGAGATTCAATCAGAAAGTAAGCAGGAAATCTACACGAACAACAGTGCCCCAAGAATTCTGTTTGATATTTTTACACATCCGTCAATCGATCCACTTTAGTCTAGGGCGTACATGGTAGAACTGGCACAGGTCATTGCTGACTGAAAAGCCTATATTTTCATACGTACACACATATATATATATATATATATGTATGGCTCTGTGGCAAGTATCTTGCTCACCAACCACATGGTCCTGGTTTCAGTCCCACTGCGTGGCACCTTACGCAAGTGTCTTCTACTATGGCCTCGGGCAGAAATCTGTCGTATATATATCTAAATATATATATATATATATATATATATATATATATATATATATATATATATATATATATACATACATACACACACACACACACACACACACACACACACATATATATATATATATATATATATATATATATATATATATATATATATATATATGTGTGTGTGTGTGTGTGTGTGTGTGTGTGTGTGTGTGTGTGTGTATGTATGTATGCATGTATATATGTATGTATCCATCCTAATGCACTAAATGATGCGGAAGATGTAGTTTTATTGCGGCGGAAATGTTACGTAGGCGAAAAAAGAACATAAATAACTGCATAAATAAATAAAAAAAACTGGATATTGTCTTTTCTCTGTGTTCCTCAAATTAAGTCATTACTCACACACATACGTGTGCGCACATACAGGAACACCCATAGCAAATTAGATACACAACCAAAGGCGGTAGTAATAGTTTCATGCTAATAATACGATAGTTGAGCAGGCACATTTACAAAGTAGTCAAATGTTTTAATCTTTCAGGTTATTTATATATATATATATATATATATATATATATATATATATATATGTATGTATGTATGTATGTATGTATGTATGTATGTATGCGTGTGTCTTTCTGTATGCATCAACAAATTGAAGAGTAATTCTTGATTTGTTGACGTTAGCTCAACTTCCAATGGCAGCAGAAAAATCTATTGATGAAAATTACTATATTTTCCCAAAGTCAAGGGGAGATAATCTTAATAATCAAGATTTCTGATAAACTGATATTTCCCTGAGGAAATGATTTTCTGCAGAACAGAGGTCTTCTTCGAGTCATCTTCATCAGCTCAACGACAGTTCTACCTTATCGTCTGCAGACAATTTGCTTAGGCATAACTACAAAACAGTCAATTGTCATAGCATATTTTCGTTGCATATGTAATATACAAGGAAACAAACAGGAATAAATTCAATGTTATTGTTGTAGCCGTGGTTGTAGTTATTGTTGTAGATGTTGTTGCTGTTGTTATTATGCTTAGCAATCTCCTTTCAACGGAACGTAATCCGAGTAAATATCTTAAACACACAAGAAAATCTAGACTTCTGGTATGTGAAACAAAGAGTGGTTTGGGGAACTTCTGTCATGCCACAAGAAGTAATTAATGATTCTGAACGAAGAATTAGACTTCAAATGCACCGAAAACTGATTCCGGTGAATCCGCAGAAACTGGTCAAACTCGTCAACCTAATAGAGATGCCAGGAAGGCAAATAGTGGTGGTACTAAAGAGTAGAAGGCCAGAGCACCTTAGATTACAACGCCCAAAACAAAATAAAAGCATTAACGAAAACAGTGATACTGCAACTATAACAACAGGTTGATTGCCACTTAGTTACAACAACAAAGGCAAGAGCAGCACCAAAATTGGAAGCATCAGCAAAATCATTAAAGACGATTACACAATAGCAACAATAAATATTGTATCAATAAATATTGTAAATGAGCAAGACATGTTCCAATCCGACTCATACCATACAGCTATGCTTGAGAGCGGTGGGAATTTGAAATAGCAAACCTTCACTGATGCATAGTAGAGGGGAAAACAAAAGACGAAAGAAACGCAGAAGATGTTTCTGAGTAACGATCCAACAGCACCTACCACAACAGTATGATTAATATGAACACTTTCGTCACCATCAGTGCAACTTCCACTGTCACAGAAATCAGTATTCGCAAAATGTTTCTCACACAGTTTTACCAACAGTCAGAGAACCCGCCCAAAGAAGAGAAATAATTAACCACAAATTTTAAAATAGAATGCCCCTCCCCTAAAAAAAAATATTATCTGCACCGACATACACACGTCATACTCAATAACTGCAGAACTATATGACAAGAAATTATTAAGTAAAAGCATACCAGTACAATTAAAAATGAACTCTATATTAGAGCAAGCATGCAATAGTTTGAAAAATAGATGTCCCATGGAATTAGAGGTACTCAGGGGAATTGTGTGTAACAAATAGTATAATGAACTTCTGTTGTAAAAGCTAACACCCGGCTGGATTGTCTGAATACCTGTACCTTCAGATGAATAAATGTCTCACATTCCTCCTTCCGTTTAATCGCCTAACATAGTGTAGGTGGTATAAAGTAACATGGACTGCAGTTACCATGAAAGCAATCCCCCCCATTCCATCGCGTACAAATGTTTCAAGGCAAGAAATAAAAATGTGGTGGTACAATTTCCAATCCACGTGTCTTCGTGTCTTCTTTGGTGGATTTGAGATGTAAACATCTATTCAACCAGTACTGAGCGGCGGAATGGTTGTCTATTTTGAGGAGGCATGCGGTTCTTAACAATACTGATAATCTTTATGGACACACAAGTATGTTCGTGAATGTGAAAGGCAATGAAGGGAATTGCTTTCAGAATGATGTCAAAAACTGGTAAGAACAGACCGAAACAAAAATGGTCGTATTGATAATTTTCCGCCAATACTGCTGTTCAAACCAAGTTTCAAAATGCTTGCCAGTGAAATGATTGGCACTTGTGGCCATAGTCTAAATTGGTGATGTTTACTACCATTAGTCCTCTGTAAAGGAATGGCATTGTGCTTTCAATACACCAGAACCAACTTGGTTCTGCACTCTTACTCTTACGAGAAGTTTTCGATTTTCATTTGTTCATTTATACAAGCTATTTTCCATACTATCTCACTTTTCTTTACCCACACACCAAAACTACACTCAAATCTTCATGTAATTATGCATGCATGACGTCTGTATCACATTTTTAGGATTGTTTAATTAGCAAATCGTTTCAATAATAAACGGATATCTTTTTGTCTCGTTCACATATCCATCTGTTTGTGAAATCTGGCCCCTAGCTGATGATGGAAACTAAAGTCTTGTGGCAATTATTGACATCTATCGAGGAGAAAGGTAATTCACAACTAAGAACGTGCGATACAGACTATTGAAGTTTCAATGTAAAGGATACTATCTATCATTTATTATCATGCGTGGGGTTATAAACTTACGTCACTCTTTAACTCATTACAATGCGTCTCGGGTTGTCGCTTAATCGCAGTGTAACTAGTTATCATCTTTCCCAGCATGGATCTATTTGTCATCCATGTTATTTTCCATCATTTCTCTAACCCCATTTTATTTTACTTTCACTTCAGTATAATTTCCATTTATCACGCATGATCTTTAACCCCTGAAAGGAAGCTGCTGAATCATTTGACGAAGGACGGCTATAAATAGTGTAACTAACAACGAAACAATTTTGTGTCCACATATCGCTGAAATGAAACCGTACAAATTTAATACAAAATATTAAAAGTAACAGGGATTATTCGATATTATAGATCAATATCGAATTTCAGAAAATCTGGAGAATGATCAATGTTAGTACACTTTTGAATGTAATGTCGATTTGATTACGGTTAAACAGAGGCTTCTTTCACCAATGCAAAGGACAAAAGAACTAGTTTAAACTTAGTACTTCAGCTCACATCTGCTGGTAATGTCCCCAGGCATATTTATAAACTGAAGAACACATGGAACTTCAGTGGGGTGTTCAGATATTTATGATTATAAAGTACCAAATATTCTGGGATATATGCACACCACCTATATAACTATATATACACAGACTCTGAGGTATACATAAACAAATAAATGTATGTATATATATACACCCACACAACACGGAAATCTTTCGCATCTGATATTTAAGTCTGTAAAATGCACAAAAATCATGCGTTATAACTAGAACTACAAATACGTGAGGGAATATGTTAGATACTTGTATCTGTAGACTGTAATTTGATGTGGTTATAAATGCCATCGTTGATACGCAAAGATTAATTCCTAGGACAAGATATTTGTCAAATCTTGGGCAACTGGAATCCAGAACTACGTATATTTTATTGAAACAAGGGAACAAAAACTTCCTGATTAAATTCTTGACACATAACTATGTCAGGTACCATCATAAAAAGCATGATGTTTTCGAGGAATCCACAGGTAGGATTCATAAAACTATCCAAGCAATCAGAAATCCGGAAATAAACATATATATGGCAGCGCAAATGTATATTTTGTTGCAGTACCGATATTTGTAGGAATGACATCGAAGATACATATATTATATCCTTAAGCTACTACTTTATGCAATACATAATGATATGAATCCAGAGAACACATTTTAAACAGTGGACGTATATCATTTAGTGAAATTGCAATTTGGCGACTAATACTAATACACAGTATACATATATTCCCATATGTACACCCTTCCTATGTACATATAATAAGTGTGAGGAAGTTTGCATGTGTTAAAATAAAATAGAGAGAGAGAGAAAGAATGAGACAAGCAGACAAGAAGAACAGAGAAATGAACTGTTCATATATGAACTGACAATAAATATATTGATAAAGAAAACAAACTGGGAGTGTATGAGTTAGGAATAAATTAAGTGTAACAGTATACATATATGCTTATATGTATATGTATGTATGAATGTATGTGTTTGAGCATGAGAGTATATATATATATATATATATATAAGAAAGAGAGAGAGAGAAAAAATCATGAATACATGCTGATATGCACATATACACTCACACACTCACCTAGAACTATCAGTGATAAAAAATAAATAAATAGGTATGTGTATAAGTAAGTAAATAGAACTGAAATGTTTCAGGTCTGATATTTGCTTTCATCAGTGTATTTAGTGACAGAGAGTAGAATGATCGATATTGCTACTACACTCAACAGCGTCCATCTTTTCTGCCGAATAATATTATTCCAGTGCACCTGCAACGTGTACTGATATAAGTTGATGTTGAGCTATTTTTTAAAAGCAAGTCAACTGAGAAATTGAACGTTTTCTTTGGCATATGTACACACGTACTTAAACATATATCATTGACACGTACTCAACCGGGTTGTCACTCCGTAGCAAAGACACTAAGCATAGACACTAATGCACACTGATTCTTCATCCCAAACACGCACGCTTACATACATACATGCATACATACGTACATACGTACATGCATGAATACATACATACATACATACATGCATACATACATGCATGCATGAATACACGCAAGCACCCATAGAGTTCCCCATATATAAGTATATATATGCATATATATGCACGTGTGCATGTGTGCATATATATATATGTGTGTGTGTGTGTGTGTGTGTGTGTGTGTGTGTGCGTGCGTGTATCGGGGGGTAACTATTTTTCCAATTGGAGAGTTATATACGTATGCGTTTTTGAGCGAGCCTCCAGCATACACCAGCGTATTTTCATAATGCATCGTATTTTCGTTATTCATTCCCTGTCTTACATGCCAATATAAATTTTGGTGTTGCAAGTCACTGTGTATCTAACGTATAGCGTGGATATAGCTTCTTCTGCTACTAGTGTACATACAATGGCCATGCCTAGAATCTCTACCCGCCTTTTCACAAGCAGCCTGCTATTCTCAAAAGAAAAGTGCAAAATTCGATGGTTCTCTTTTTCATGATAGATTCCTTACACTTATATTCACATGGCTCTAATTTTACTTTTAAATTGTCTGTTAAAGTTCTCTTGGCCATTATTTTCTCCATCCTAGTTGCTGCAGTATTGTTTCAGCTCCCGATGTTACTGTTGCATAGACTTGGAAGCTTAGAGGTAAAATTCCGCTATACAGGCATTAAATTGGTAGTTTATGGTATCTAAGAACAGGGGGAGTCTATTATTGATTTTTGCTGAATTGAAGTGATTAATTACCCTTGAACCTATACATTTATTGTAATTATTTAGCCCCATCCATAATTCACCAGAATCTTGCCTTGGAGTTGAATCTGTTGGGCAGAATTGCCACGAAAGATATTATAGATCCAAATCTATCATAGATTCCTACTTACCAAAATCAAGTTATTTTTCTTTGATTTTTGTCAGAGTTAATTTATTCAAAATAACTGTGTTGTGAGATCTTTGGAAAACGAATAGCTTCTCAACGAGAAGTTGACAGTTTAACAAATAATGAGTTTCGCATATTTCAGAATTTGAGTTGAAAACATCAGATTAACTGAGATTATCTATGTATGTAGCAATGTAAATATATATCAAAATACACATATATTAGTGGGATGTTTGTAAAAACGCAATTAAACGAAATGTTAAAAATACAGACAATAATTTAATCCAGTGTTTTATTGATGTAATCATTCATTTACTTTTAAGTTAATTCATATGCCAAGTAGAAAATGATGTCCCATAAAGGTCATTTATACACTAACGCACACTTTTGGAGCATACAAAAGCAATGCCTTGCACATTGTTCGGATGGTGCGGCCTTGATAAACCTGATAGAGTGTGGTAAATAACAGCTTCATACTATTCAGTTTCGTGAAGGCGTGTGGCTTATTGGTTAGGATATTCACTTCACGATGGTAAGGTTGTGATTTCGAAAACCATTGGTGTGTTGTGTCCTTGAACAAGACACTTTATTTCACGCTGCTCCAGTCCATTCAGCTGGCAAAGTTGAGCAGTGTCTGTACTTCAATTGGGCCAGGCTTATCACATTATGTGTCACGCTGAATTTCCCAGGGAATTACATTAAGGGTACACGTGTCTGTGGACTGCTAAGTCACTTGCATTTTAATTTCACGCCCAGGCTCTTCCGTTGATCAAATCAATTGAAACCCTCGTCATCATAACTATTCAGTTTTAATGCACTGTACCTTCTAAGTCAATGTTCCTCCGAAACAAAGCTCATCTTAAACATTCTGAAGTGAAGTGACAAGCTTGGAAATTAATATTTATATGTAGAATCAAGTAACCTAAATTGTCGTGACTTCAATTACTTCCACTACCAATTTTATATATTTCCTTACATAGTCATTATTATAAGTTCAAGTTACCAGATATATACCGCAACTAAGTCTTCGACTGCAGCTTTTGACAAATATTTGTGGCTGTATGCAAAAGTGTAAGCTCGATATCTCAGATTATTCATTTGTAAAACAACTGGATATTAAATTATTGTCGTCACCTTATGATTATTTATGAAGTTTATATATATGTATATATATATATATATATATGTGTGTGTGTGTGTGTGTGTGTGTGTGTGTGTGTGTGTGTGTGTGTGTGTGTGTGTGTGTGTGTGCTGACACCCTAAACACTAACCATGGCTTAGTGGTTAGAATGTCAGCATCCTGATCGTAAGATTGTGGTTCCGATTCCTGGACTGGGTGACGCGTTGTTTTCTTGAGAAAAATACTTCCTTTCACGTTATTCCAGTCCACTCAGGTGGCAAATTTGAGTAACGCTTGGCGTCCCATCCAACTGGGGAACACATACGCAATTGAAACCGGGAAATCGGGCCCATGAGCCTGACTAGGCTTTAAAAAGGGCGCATTTATATATATATATATATATATATATATATATATATATATATATATATATATATATATATATATATATATATATATATATATATGTACATATATATATATGCATTTATATGCAGATACAAACATATTGTTTCTCAAT
The DNA here is from genome assembly GCF_046866305.1 of Octopus bimaculoides. Taxonomy (NCBI): domain Eukaryota; kingdom Metazoa; phylum Mollusca; class Cephalopoda; order Octopoda; family Octopodidae; genus Octopus; species Octopus bimaculoides. Next base: position 42,384,489 of record NC_142934.1, read on the forward strand.
ACCCTTAACTATTAATTAAAATGTAATGTATATATTAATTTTCACCTATATGGATTTTTAGCAGGTGGTCATTGATAAGATCATTAAATGATTTCATCCTTAATTATATATATATATATATATATATATATATATATATATATATATATATATATATATATATATATATATATATATATATATACATATATATATATATATATATATATATATATATATGTATATATATATATATATATATATATATATATAAGATGTATGAGTGAACGTGTGTGTGTTTGTGTGTGTTTGTGTGTGATTGTAGTCAATCCGTGACCCTGGGAAACCATCACTGGCAACATAAGCAGCAATGCCTATGCAAAATTGTAGCTCCAGTGAAGTTTGCATAACCCATAGATCCTCTCCACGCCATTAGCATGATCGAGTGACAAACTGAGGAAAGATAGCAATGCAAATATAGCTTGTATTTTCATTAATGTGCGATCAACATGATGACAGACCAAGTAAAAGATACCAAAAATTCCGAATGCCATTCCCTTCAGAAATGGTTCTATATAAGAATGGCTTTCTACTAGAGACATCCTTTAATAATGAAGTGAAAAGCCTCACTCTCATTTGTTTTCCTGCTCGCTGGACACAGTCTCGGAGTTTTTGAGGGTCCGCGATATTGTTAGATAGCCATTGAACTTACAATAGTTTTTTGAGAAGTCTTAATTTTAGTCCGGCTGGGTTTCTAGCAATGCAATAGCATAAAAGGTTGTAATGGATTCCATTTTGTCAGCAGCAATCATGTGAGAATTCATAAGTGACATGCATACAAACAAGCATATATATATATATATATATATATATATATATATATATATATATTACTCTTTTACTCTTTTACTTGTTTCAGTCTTTTGACTGTGGCCATGCTGGAGCACCGCCTTTAGTCGAGCAAATCGACCCCAGGACTTATTCTTTGGAAACCTAGTACTTATTCTATCGGTCTCTTTTGCCGAACCGCTAAGTTACGGGGACATGAACACACCAGCATCGGTTGTCAAGCGATGTTGGGGGACAAACACAGACATACAAACACATACACACACACGCATATATATATATACATATATACGACAGGCTTCTTTCAGTTTCCGTCTACCAAATCCACTCACAAGGCTTTGGTCGGCCCGAGGCTATAGTAGAAGACACTTGCCCAAGATGCCACGCAGTGGGACTGAACCCGGGACCATGTGGTTGGTAAGCAAGCTACTTACCACACAGCCACTCCTATATATATATATATATATATATATATATATATATATATATATATATATATATATATATATATATATATATATATATATATATATATTACTTATTTGCATACACGCACACTCTCACACGCACATATATACACACACAGGTATAGGTAGACAGACAGACATATAGTCAGACAGACAGACAAATTATCAGACATAATATATACATACAGACAGATAAATAGATAGATAGATAGAGATAGAACTTTTGTCAGAGCCTGTAGAATGACAAAAGTAAATAACTAGAATGAAATAAAATGTGATTTATGTTTGAGACTAAGAAACATACTGCGTGATCACGAACGGCAAGGAAGCCAAATATAATCAATTGCTCTGTACTACATCAGCAAGTATGACGTAGTTCTCATGACTATGGCTTCTGAATCTACAACAGAATCTCAAAATTTGTATACACACAATATTCAGACAAGAAAACCATCTACAATCAACTTGCAACATTTGAATTTATGTGTTAATTGTATCCGTATTCAACATCGGTTATTAGTATAATTTATGATAAGGACAATTAAGTATCAGCTTACACTAATAATTCATGATGATTTATCTAAAAGTTAAACCTTTTTTTAAACCTCTAGATTCCAGCCTAATTACGTGTTCTATTAAATTGCAGAATACAAATCACTCCGCCAAATAGACGCTAGTCTATCAAAGATACTCTGTATCGATTTTCTGATAGCTGTGATTTACGCTATGTTTACAAATTTACGTACCGCACATGATGTACTCATTGACATAATGTAATGTGTTGCAATTGAATGCAAATGATGATCCGTGAACTAAATTTTAAATAGCGTCTGCCGTTATGTATTTTACCTGTTTCATTGTTTGCAGGCTTTTTTATTTTGGCTTCAGACCATAACAATGATCATTAAACCAATCTAATACACACGTTCTCTATTTCTTATTCGGTTTAACTACTTATGTAGATTTTGTTAATTTAAAAGTTTAGAAAGCAAACTTATCTACTAAAATAATGAAGACGATAAATGATTTTTAAAAGTAATCGTAGCATTAATTTAAAACAAAATTTCAGAAAGCCATGACCGATAACTATGTGATTAATTTTTTGAAATATAAGTTTAGTGACCAAAATAGTAGAATTACGAATACAAAGCTATATTTCACTTAGTGTTTTAATTTCTGATTTTCTTTTTTATCTCTAGAAAGATAGATTTAACGCACAGAAAGAAAGAAGGATTTCTTGTTACACAATATGGTCCGTAATTCGGGGATGCAGGAGTCTCTCCGGGCCGAGCAGTTATTTTTCCTTAATGAAAGGTTACAGCTCATGTGCCACGCAATTGTGATTAGAATTTGAGGAAAAAATCAATCGCAAGACGGAATTTTCAAGCCGAACTAATCGGTAGAAGACCTAGGGCTAGGCCAAGAAAGAGATAGTTGAATAATATCCAAAATTTCAGTCCACCATGCTTGGGCTCCGGACGGAAATTCTGTGACGGTTGCTTATGAAATTCTGACAGGACCCTATGATTCCTTCAAGAATCTTCTCCCATGACCCTTCCAGGAAGAGTAGGTAGAGAAAATGGATGGATTTACTGAAACGATTATAATATAAATAAATAATGCATCTAATGTCTGAAGTAGATGCAAAATATTTTTTGTTGTACTGTTTTGCTAAATTCACTTATAACAGGATAGTTTCTCCACCATCAGGTATCCTCATCGTTACTTTGAAATCCTTGTCAAGTTGCAAAGATATGAGGAAAAGAAAGTATGACTGCAATTTTAGCAAGAGTGACACTTATTTACAGCATCCGTCATTGGCTCGATGCTTAATTTTTGCTACTTCACTATCAATATAGGGGGGAAAACCATGTTCTTGTGTATTGCCCTTTTCTACATATAGTATTATAAGTGGAATAACAACAATAGAAAGGTCAATATTTAATTTTAGTTCTCTTTCAGTGATTTAAATCTATCTTTCTAAAGATTAAAAAGAAAATCAGAAATTAAAACACTAAGTGAAATTTATCTAAATTTGATATTCATAGAAATTATTGAAATATTTTGAAATGTTTATGCAGCTGGATTTCTTTAGAGATATTGTCAATGCAGCATAAAGTTAATTCTAAGAGATGAACGTGAGATAGATAGATACAAAGAGAGATAGCTAGAAAGAAAGATGCATATAGATAAATGCATATATGCATACATTAATGTCACTACACGCGCGAGTGCGTGTGTATGTTCGTGCATCTGCGCATGTGTAACTTCCCGAGAATGAAATAAAAGACATACCCGTTGTTGCTTATACACTCAACGGTAGTTTGGCGAAGCCGTCAGACGAAACTAAAACTCCAAGTGAAAGCGAAATTAAATTACCAATACTTTTAAAATTCAATCTTGCCTTTACTAAATGTTCAGAATTCATTCAAAAATATTGCTTGAAGCGAAAGTCTTTTGGTTTCGGAATTTTCCGATAAAGGAATTTTCAGTGGAGAGGAGTACGCGATGGCATGGTTCCCATAATTTCATTGGTACATTATCTATCGGCGCTGGAGGAAACAAAAGAAAGAAACTACCTCGGCGTGATTACAACTCAAGAAGAAAAGTGCTGGTAAAAACGCTTGCAGCATTTTTTCCGACGTTCTAAAGATGCGGCCAGTACTCCCAAAATTACTTTAAAATAAGGATTTGTGATTTAGTTACATGGTCAGTAATTTGAGCTTATTTCATAGAACTTGAATGGATGAAAGGCAATGTTGATCTAGGTAAGACGAAACTCGAACTCAGAATGTCAAAAACTGGAACAAATAGTATGGAATACTTTTCAAACACTCCATCTTTTCTCTCAGCTAGCTGCTTATAAGTCATTTAAAAATGATAACCTTTACAGAAACACGCACACACATGCACGCACGTAGGCGCCAGCAAGTTGGCGCACAATGCCAAATTGATGACTATAAATACGTTAATTCTCTCTGGATTAAAAAGAAAAAAAAATCTGCATTCACTCTATTTCCGAGTGTTGATTAATACATCGATCTCATCCAAACTCGTTAACTCTGTCAACATGGGTATATAAGCCGTGTATGACATTTTAACATATAGCGTATGCATCCGTACACTGATAAGGGCATCAATATAAAATCAGACACACAGGTAGATTGATCATTTTGTACACGTAACTATATTTTGGTTGTTTTAACTAATGGACAAGCCTATTCAACAATACTTTTATCAATGTATTTTCCTTAATTTCTTTATTGTTTTTATATTTTGGTATTATAATGAAAATTAATTCATTTGACTACACATAGTCAATTAGAGGGACGATACTTGTCAGCAGATTAATTAATCAAGTGATAGAATGACAAAAGCTATGGATTGTCCCAATGGATTTATAACTGTAAAATTAAATGACAATGCACTATCATTCCATAACATTAAATGCTGTGTTCCTGTGCTTAGGTGTTTCAGATAAATCATGTGTAATTTCTATCCTTAAAATAATTTCACTCCTCTACGCATATTTTATTCTATTGTTATTTATGTCAGAAGCTACCCCTGTGTCATATGAGATTTAAGATCATAAAACATGGCCATTGGTTTGTTGAAATCGTAAAGTATTCAATTCAACTTCCAAAGCAAGTTGCACTAAATATTCTAAAAGCAGAAAGTCACTCAGCCTACACGTACATTTACAATAACAAGTAAAAGAAAATCAATTTTTTGTGCGCTCATATGCACTTCCAGTATCTTGTTACAAACGGCGTTCTATTTCTATATTTCCTGGTGTAAGCTTAACAGCACTTAGGGGGAACTCTGTAGCAGACATCTCCAAAAATATTCAGTAAAACTTCCCTTTAGAAATACAACGAACATGCATATTTAAACAGATGAACATATACTTACACACATACATGTACGAATTCTGAACCTGTCATCTAACTTCCAGATCTTCTTCAGAAAATATCATATTTGACTGTGTTAAGTTTTGAACATGAATGTCAATTATTTGAAAATACATATATACACATATGCTCATGAACACACATATATGCGTATTCATATATATATATATATATATCTATATAAACATATATACATATACGCACATATATATGTATGTATGTATATATATATATATATATATATACATATATATACGGATGGTTGATAATTTGATAGATTTAGCTATTTGCAAGAAAAGCTGAAAAATAAAAATGAATATAAATTATGAATCAGAAAATACGGGCGGAATTGTACCTGTGTGCGGAGAAAACTGCAGGGATTCATAAATGCTTAATGGATCAAAGCTGCCTTTGATCTTTGTTTATTTGTTTGATGTTTATGACATAATAGTAAAAATACCAGTTACATGTGGAAGTAAAGATTTCTATAATCACATTATGTGCACATGCACAAACACACACAAGCACACAACATATATGTATATGTGTATGTTGGTGCTCATATATATATATATATATATATATATATATATATATATATATATATACGGTGGGGTATTTGTTGTGATAAATATGGAATATATTATGAACCACTTTAAAGCAGATTTGCCTCTCCTTGCCATGAATTACCATATCTTATTGACTGGCGTACGGCCGACTTTCAAAAACATTTCATCTTCGCATTTGGTAATGTATTGATTCATTAATCTATAAATATATTAATATCTCCCCTTAGCGAGTATTTACGTCGTATACATTAGCCTCATAAGGTAAGAAGATGTCAAACGTACCACATTTAACGACCTCACTACCCTCTAATTTTGATTAGAAGAAGGCTGCATAGGGAGACCTACATAGCTCCCTATGCGTATATGTGACAATCTTAACTATTCTGCTGTTACACATTACGCTTATGGCTACTTGGAACTATGCATAATCCTTGAAATACGAAGGCATTGATCATATCTGTTTTCAATTTAATTAATGATTGTCATAAGTCTGAAATTATGAAATCTTTCACGGGATTCTTTAAAATCAATTCGACTTCCCTTTCTGGGAAATCATATGGATCTATTTCAAAATGGGGGCACCAGTTTTCATTTATGTTTTATGTAGTGTTTTTGGTACCGAAAGACTTTCAAACTTCCTATACTTATCCATTTTATGTTATAGAACACAAAAAAATTTTTGTATTCGAATTTATTTCATGTAAAAAATTGTCTTATTTCGATAATTTCTACTAATCACTGACGTCTATTCAGTTGAAAACAGTTAGCGCTGTAACGGTGTATATCGTATTAATCCCCTAACCCTAACTAGACTGTTAACCCTAACCGTAACCCTAACCCTAACCCTAAACTAACCCTAACTCTAGAATCCGAAATGTAAAATTGTTACACACATAGATACGCACAGCGTAATTTATTATATAAACAATATATGCGTATAAATTACGATTAAACCGGATGAAATATGTCATAGAGAATAACATTTTTATGACTGCCCAGCAGTAACTCTATTCAGCTGAATAGACGTCAGTGATTGGTTGAAATTACAGAAATACGACAACTTTAACATGGAATAACTTGCGATGTACGTTTTTTTGTTAAGAAGACTACGAGTAAAAGATGTTTTATATGACACATTCTACCAGTGTCCCAAGTTTCAAAGTGTTTCGTTAGTGTTTCGTTAAGAAAATACTGGTGCCCCCGTTTTGAAATAGATCCTGCATACATACATACATACATACATACATATACACACACAAACACACACATTCCCTTGCACGTAAATTTATCAGACGAAGTGTCTAGTACTATATATGTGTGTGCGCGCGTGTGCGCGTGATTGTGTCTTTATGTATGCCCCTCTCTCTCTCTCACTATATATATATTTATCCCCTCCCCCCTTCATCGTCAACACCCCCTCATAAGCTCATCCCACCACACCCCAACACGATCCTACTCTACCTTCCCACTCCACCCCATCCTCTACTCCACCCATGCCTTCCCCACCTCCCAACTCCCTCACATCACACCGCCCCAATACCCTCGCATCACACTAGAACTGACCAAGTGCTTTCTCCCTTCCCCATTTTCACACTACATACGTCAAGATAACCAGCATTCTATCTCCCACACACAGCCCCTCGTTCTTCGATCACCGTTTGTTATCTCCCCCTTTTCTTAGCTCTCCTGAAAAAAGAATTTCTAACTTCCGGTCAGCCATTGTAATGATCAGCCATTATTATGATTGACCGTTGACTGGACACTATTCAATTTTTTTTCTCCGTGTTTTTCTCCTTGTCTCCGTATTGTTTCTGTTGAAGAGCGTAGCTCGAAACGTCAAAGACTTTCCGTATTCCCGAGCGTCATACTAATACATCCTTTTGTTATTTACACCACCTGTCTTCGTCTGTTGTTGTTTTTTCGTATATTCTCCCATATATATATATATATATATATATATATATATATATATATATATATATATATATATATATATATATATATATATATATATATATATATATATATAGGAACCTGGCAGGCGTGAAGTGGATTCGATCCACTCTACCCATATTTGAATAGCTAGGCCGAAGCGGTCTCCACCACTTGACCCTTGTCTGACCTCTTTTACTCCATCTAGAATTGAGGTAAACAAGCTAAATCCTTTGCACTCACTGCCCTGCTTCATGGCTATATAAACCGGACACTCCAAGAAAACTTCCTCTTTTTCTCTTTAGTCACCAGCGGTGACGCCTCGACAGCTTCGTCGCTGGTCGGCGGCGACTGGACATCTGAAGCCATGGACACAAGCAGGCATACGAGCTAGTAATTCCTTTTCTCTATAACACTACCATCTTTCTCTATACAATTACTGCTATAAAAGAAGGTACATACAGATACAGGTCTAAATCCTTAACCTTGCATGTTTTATATATTATTACACTGGCCTACCCGTCGTTGTATGGCAACATAGAATGTAACAGCATAAATAAATATTGTCTTATAAAAAATTATCTTCATCGTTCAATCTTATAACCGTTACAAGTGGTGACCCCGAACCAGAGAATCGCAGCTTTCACAAATAAATACATCAACCGTTACATGCCTAAATCCTTAACCTTGCATGTTTTATATATTATTACACTGGCCTACCCGTCGTGGTATGGCAACATAGAATGTAAGGGCATAAATAAATATTTTCTTATAAATAATTATCTTCATCGTCCAATATATAACTGTTACAAATATATACATATATATGCATATATATACATATATATTTATATATGTCTATATATATCTATATCTATCTATCTATCTATCTATCAACGAGGTGTCCACAAAGTCAGGGTACATGGGGATTAACACATACTTTAAGAGATTATTATTTCTTATATTTAATTGTTTATGTTATGATTTTATTTACTCCGTATACCCAGACTTTGTGGACACCCTGTATATATTTATATAAATAAGGATAATATCGTTATTTAAAAATACCGACCTTATCAGGCATCCAGCATCTAGATGCCCTGATTATAATGTTTATGTATCTATCTATCAATCTATCTATATATACATATATATGTATGTATGTATATATATATATATATATATATATATATATATATATATATATATATATATATATATATATATATATATATATATATATATATATATATATATATATATATATATATATATATATATATATATATATGTATATATATATATATATATATATATATATATATGAAAATAAGCAACAAGGATATCCAGAGGTAATGCAGTACGTTCGTTTCAAGCAACTCCATTTAATTGAACAATGTAATCATTACATCAATTTAAATTGCAGAGCAATCCTCTGCTGCACAAAGGCATAGAATTAAATTCTATGTCATTGTGCAGCTGAAGATTGCTCTGTATTTTAAATTGATGTAATGATTACATTTTTCAATTAAATGGAGTTGCATGAAACGATCGTACTGCATTACCTCTGGATATCCTTGTTGCTTATTTTGAATTTAATCATCTTATTTTGAAATTGTATGGATAATACCGTATTAAATTATGGCGCCTCAACTTAAGTACCATGTTCAATGAATCTAAGTTTTTGCTGAACTCATCTACCATACCCAAAGTTGTGGCAGGAGTGGCTGTGTGATAAGAAACTCGCCTTGCTTCCCAACTACATGGTTCTGTGTTCAATCTCATTGTGTGGTACCTATGGCAAGTGACATCTAATATCGCCTCGGGCAAACCAAAGCCTTGTGAGTGGATTTGGTAGACGGAACCTAAAGGAAGCCCGTCGTATATACATATATGTATAAGTGTATATCTGTGTGTCGGTTCCGCAAGACCGCTTGACGACATGTGTTGGTATGTTTATATCCCTTTAACATAGCGGTTCGGCTAAAGGAGTCGATAGAATAAGTATCAGTCTTAAAAAATTGTACTGGGGTCGACTTATTCGACTAAAATTATTCAAAGCGGTGCCCCGGCATGGCCTCTGTCTTATGACTGAAACAAGTAAAAGAATAAAGGAATATATATACTTATGGGAACGATAGAATATACGCAAGACTTTAATTTTATCTTTAGTGCTTTCAGCTTCACTTTTAAAATCTCTTTTCACACTCTAGAACGGACAGTGTGTAGTATAATAAAGCCAAGTAGGTGTATTGAAAATATGAAATAGTTAAAAAAACAAAAACAAACAAGCTTAGCAGAATGTGAGTAATTAAAAGTGATTACGAAGAGTAAAATAGAAACGGAAGAAGGAGAATTGAAGGAAGATTCAGGGAAATAGATTAAAAGAAGGAATTTTATAAAATATAGCAAGGGCGAAATGCCTCTCCGTCAGCCAGTGCAGTGTGACGTCAGCCAAATTTAGGTATTCATTCTCTCTGACGACTTTGCTCGAAAGATTATAAAACTGAAAAATAAGCCGAGTGTTGCTAATGTCAAAGCAGGTAAAGCACCAGATCAATCATCGCAAAAGGAATATGAATGCTAATGCAAGGGAACATGAATCCATGAATCTGCTCGTCAAAGAACGCTTCGGCAAGAAACTGCAGAACGAAGATTCCCTAATACAAGTGAACGAAGGCTGCAGTTGATGACAATACAATAAGCAGAAGAAGAAAAAAAGACGAAAACTGTGGGGTATGTTTTAAAATTGAATGCAATTGATAAATTAAAATAGAAAAGGCCACAAACAATTTTCGAAACACGATGCTAAATTTATAAAATTTTTGCGAAGATTTGATTAGAAGGAAGAAAATTCTAAGAATTTGAAATACATATCGTATTTTCAGCTTATGCTGTTATATTAAACCGGTGGTTCAACCAAGTGATCCTTCTCTGCAATGTGGAATAGGCTCCAAAGGCTTTCATTAAGATAACATATTATTGTTAGCATAAATGAAAATAAACAAATCCATACCACATGTCTGCATTTGCGTGCGATCTAGAGCGTGTGTATGCGTTTATTTTAATGTATATACTTAACTATATATTGACATGCATGATTATTTAGGATACTCTTATATTGTCGCTCTAAACTTCAGGTTTATTGATCGTTATTAAGCACATTTCCAAGTATTGTGTAAAAACAAAGAAAGTGTGCATCATACTGGCGTGTTTCTATAACCTATATGAAACACACACACACACACACACACACACACACACACACATATATATATATATGTATATATATATATACATATATATATTCATATATATATATATATATATATATATATATATATATATATATATATATATTCATATATACACACACACACACACACACACATATATATATATATATATATATATATATATATGAATATACATACATACATAATATTATATATATACATATATATATATATATATATATATATATATATATATATATATATATATATATATATATATATATATACTGTATAGATAAACGCATACATATACGTGTGTTCTCTGTGGATGTTTGCGGTTTCATGTATATATATGTATCTGTGTGTTTGAGTGCGTGTAAATATGTAGTTACATGCACCTTCATCGTCGTATGTGATTTGTCAGGTTTTCAAATATAAAACATGATTAGAAGCAGCTTACAAATCGCGCCGCTCGTAAGCATACACTTGTCTTTGTATGCAAGCGCGTGTATAAATATTTGTATCTCTATATCTATATATATGAATATATATATATATATATATATATGTATGTAAGAATGTGTGTGTCGGTGTCTGTCTCTCTGTGTAAATATGCATGTTTGCGCGGTGTGTATGTTTGTGTGTTTGTATGTGTAGAAGTTACGGTCGAATAGGTTTTACTATGTTGCTTCTATGAAGCTAAAGACTGACTGATGCAGTATGGCATCAGGAGAATTAAGTAGCTTTCCATGTCATCCACTGTTAGCTTAATTTCATTCCACTCCAGCTCACATTCTTTCTCATTTGCTCTAATTCTATCTTCGTATAGTTCTATTGTATATTATTCTCAGAATTCTGTTCTATATTTATTTCTTTTACATTTATCTTATTATATTTGAAAATATCTATCTTTATATATTTGTAACGTATATTCCAATCATTCTTTGTATCTCTTTACAATATTACTTTCCTACAAGAGATGTTCCTTTCGACTAGGCTGAACATTTTATAGTTTATGTGAAACTGAAGTTGTATGATGCGACTTTAAATTCTTATTCAAGCTGTAACATCTCCGTAACTTGTCTCTTCTACTGCTGTTAGTCTGTTTCTCTTTAAGACATGAACTATGAGAAGATTTGTACTATAAACTGCTTATCATAACAATTACCCCAGGTAGACCACACTTCCTCTACAGACTCCAGATTGCATGACATAAATCTCCGACTCAATTACATCCTTTATTCTTGGCTTCGGAAATTATGTATTCCGTTTCCGCTTCATTGAAGTTCTTATGATTCATTTTCATGGCCTCATTTCAAGAGTGATTGAGGAATTATCCTCTAAACCAGTGCCTATGATTTCTATTTTACTCTACTAGACCCTAATAAATATTTGATATTTAGAAGTGTCCCATTATATTTTTATGATTAATTTTTTTAAAGAATTTCATTTAAAACATTGTTAAAATATTTTGTATATTTCAAAAGTATATCCAATTAATTGCACATGAATGTTAACAGCAACGGTCATGTGGAATCCATTTGCGAATCACTGGTCTAAACGGTGACTTCGAATGTCTGTAACAGAATAGACTCTTACAAGGCCGCCAAGGTTGCAGGTGTTAATGTTAAATTAGTTGACAGACAGGTGTTGGAAATAAGTGTTTAAAACAAAATCTGATCTAATAAATATGCTAATTTACTATGTATATTCATACTAGTTGAAATAACGAAACGTGTACGTAATGAGATCGGAATCAATTACAAATTGAAAACGGAAATTTGAATCTTATTGGCAAAAGTTTACACTTTAAAAAGCAAGTCGGGTGTGTGGAATTTTCAATTGCTCTTTTTCATACTATTTGCTCAGTAATGTAACTTAAATTATCAGACACACCAATGCATGCATAAATATATCTGTACACATATCCATAGAGAACTACTCTATTTCATAATGTCTAAATTCCAATGAAAGTAACTTCTGGAAGCAAGGCCTTCCTTCTCTGGGGAAATTCACACACGCACATAATGACTCATACGCATATATGTACATTTAACTGAAAAAAAACAGACTTATACCTACATATCTACATCTGTGTGTGTGTATAGGTATAGACGTATATATAAGTTGATTTATGCGTGTGCATCAATTTAATATGAACGTTTCTCCAAGATAATTCTCTTCCATTTAAATATGATAGTATTATATTTTACTGAGTAATGACGAATGAGACCTTACTATTCTCCTTGGTTTCACCGGTTATCTGTGAAAGCAGCGGTCGCACCTATATATAAGCGTCTCTCTTAATTTTTTATTTCATATTTTGAACGCCACTAGATGGATATTTTTGTCGCAAAATTACGTACCCAGTGACGTAAATGTTCCTTGCGAATCTGCCGTTGTCCTATAAAATACTGCAAAAAATTTTAATGAATTCATCATCGCTATTATGGAACACACACCCCTTTACGCATAAAAACCTATAAACACAATCATTCAAGGAAAAAATCAGCCTTGTCGTTAACAAATTCACGTCACAACTATGTTGTTTGAGTTTTATATTATGACACAGGAAGTTGGAAAAATGTATAATGCAAACACATAGATAGAGATTAACCATTACCCTGTGGGTAGACTCTAATAGACAGAACGCTAGTGGAAGCCAGTTGTATACTTGTGTAAGGATATGTGTGTGTTTGTACGAATCCGCATCTTTACTTGTATACGTGTTAACACCAGCAAAGTGACGTATGTGTATTTATTTCCCTTTATGTTAACAAGTGTGAAGTCGATATATGAATCACTCATGGAACTCCGCCCATTCAGGCGGTGACACAAAATGGGCGGTGCCCAATGACTACAGCTATTAAAAGACTAGTGAGCACACACACACTCACACAATCTCTATCTCTCTGTCTCTCTCTCTCTCACTCTCTCTCTCTCTCTCTCTCTCTCTCTCTCTCTCTCTCTCTCTCACACACATATACATATTCTCGGATATTAATACCCAGTAATCCACGAAGACACTTTATTCGTTATCATTCTATGGTAAGCTTGCCGAAGTGTACACCTGCAGAATTTGGTTTCAAATCTCTGTTGTATGACATTTTGCACTATCTAATGGACCGGTTAATACAAAATGGATGGGTGTAACATTGTCGACCAAAACTTGTATTCAGGATCTCTATACAAATGAAAAGTGTATTTGTCCAACAACTATTTCCAAGAAGAATCTTAAGCTATTCTCAATATTTCTATGTACGCGCAGTAGAAATTAGGTAAAAGCTTGATCCGTCAATCGCATTTCCTTTCGCATTTCGACTTTAATACTAATTAGTACTATTTTATACGTAATATGTTGAGGATAAAACTAATGATGTGGTATTTCAAATATAATCTACCTCATTAAAAAGCTTTGATATCTTTCCTATGATTACACTTGTTCACATATATAGGCGTGTGTATGTCTGTGTGTATCTGTGTATGCCCGTGAGCGCGTTTGTGTTTATGTGTGTGTGAATTTGTGCGTGCGCCGCGTGTGTGCATTTATTTTTTAGCGCTTTCTCGTACACTGTAAAGTGAAAGGATTTCACTGCGGGATCATGTCTTGGAACAGAAAAAAAAAAACATTTTTTCCATAGACTTTTGTCAAAATCGCGTCAATGTACTTTTACTCAGCATGTCTGAAGGAAGTAATTTTTTACGTAACGCAAAGTACCGCGGCCGATGCTTTTCACGTCATAAAGTATAATAATGTTTTAAAAAGAAAAGAAACC